>NC_051156.1:73344133-73482643 GCF_013339745.2 Dermacentor silvarum
TTTGACATTGGTTGTTTGTTTTGACGCTGTTAGGGCTGAGACGACACCGAGAGCCGAGAAAGGTTTTAACTTTTACTCAACAAATGGCGCCACGGCATTTTACGCTGGCGCATATCACGGATTTCCACTGGGGGTGATAGCATATTTAGCTAAATCTAGATAAAACCTTGACCTTAGAATAAAGTTCAGATTTCTTTACGCGCGCATGATAATACTTATTCGCACAACAATGTAAATCTGTCACTACTCTTTTCGCGATGTCGTGCTCATGTGGTTGCTCCATGCCGCAACACGACAACGCGACAGGGTGTGCCTGTCGCGTCGCTTGAATACCGCGTGCATGCGGTTGGGCCTTTAAGAGGTCCGTACGATTTCAAAATACGTTCACACCATCATTATGTCCAGGTTTAAAATCGCAACTTTCTTTTTGTGCAGAACATGACAAGCTAACTGGCATTACCGAATTCGAGAGCGTTCAAGATAATGTCAGCCCAGTGCTGGACCCTGCAATTTGTGCACATAAACCTTCATATACATATTCAATCATATCCACAAAGGTGCCACAGCCAACCCAGGCTAGGGGAAGGTAGAAAAATGAGGAAAAAAAGCTTAGCTTTTAAGAAACAGGTGCTTGTGATCCAAACAGATGAAGATCAATGTTCCCTAGATCATTTTATTCTGCTAAAACTTAACCAGACAGTACTTTTGCCTGCTCTCTTCAGAGTCTACTCTCTAGAGATAAAGTGTTGAAAGCAACGATATCATTCATAGTCTCTAGCAGCCATGGCTTCGTTGTAGAGCGCCGCCTCGGCTGCGGGTTCGATTCCCACCACCGCCAGGCACCCACTGCTTCAAATGGGCACAAGTGTACCCCGGCCTTACGTTCGCCTTTCTTCAGGTGCGATACACATGGGAAAGGATCCCGCGCCCGAATTCATGTCGAAACCCTCATGAGCATAAAAAAGTGATGTTTGGGCCGCTCCTATGGCGGCCATTTCCCATGTGGTGACTCAAATGCACCTATTGAGGTGGGGATGTTTTACCGGTAGGCACCCGGCGGGCAGCACTTGCCTCCCACAGCTGCGGCGGATGCTCTTCAACAAGACCATCTGTGGTTGGATAAGCAGGCATGCCCAGAGAAACTAGCAAATCTCTATTGAGCCCTTTTTAGAGATGTGAACAACCCCCATGTGAGCCGAGCACCAGGCTAGGGGACCTCTACCCATTGGAGAAAAAAAGAGTGGTTTCCAGTGGCACCAGGATTTGAACTCGGTCCTCCCGAATACGAGGTGGATGCTGTACCGCTACGCAACCGCTGCAGTATAGTCAATACGTGTGTGTGTGTGCGTGCGTGTGTGCGGTATAGTACATAGGCATAGTTAAATGCCAATGAATATGTCTCCTTCTGGCTGTTCAGCTTTCCAGATCTTAACTTATCTTTCACAGCCTCATAGAAGACTTACAAGATGGGTTTTAATGTATTATGTATACATACCTCATGCAGCATGGCAGGTTCTGGTTGCACAACACTGGCCACCTGCTGTGATGTCCCTCTCTGCACACATTGTCTTGAAATCCAGAAACCAATAACCTTGCGATTGTCCATCACCACAAATCATAGTTATTTGAATGTGTAGGCCACAGACTCATTAGCATAGTACATGAAATATAAAGCTTGTGTTTTGTCTAAGAGCAATGGCAAGTTCTTTTGAACACTTTTCTAGAGTTGAACAATACCTGAAATTAAACATAACCTAAGCTGCTACCTTTCCTTGTAATTGACCCAGAACACAGATCTGGAGTGAAAAGTAAGCAGCAGGCTTGTGAGCTGGTATGTGAACATATGTCTGGACTAGAAAAAAGGTTGGTTGGGAACCGAATGTAATAATGACCCAGCATAAGTACGAGAAACATCAAACACTGACTTTTCATTTCATGGATAACCTGAAGTGTGAATGTTTTTCAGACTAAATTCAAAGCAAGATTACACTATATTTAAAGCTTTATATCATGCAAAAATTTGTATAACACTACATGGTGCTCTTAATCTGAATGCATAAGGTTATCTTGCTGGTCAAAATATTGCAGCCCATCTTTGCCTCATGTGCATGTGCAGAGCACTACATGCTGTCACTACTACTGAGAAACTAGTCAAAGTCCTAGAAACATATAGTGATTATACTATTGCACTTCCCTGCACTGGAAGAAAACACGAGCTGGGGATTTGCATAGGTCAAAATGTTCAGGAGTATATTGACTCATACTTGCTCCACACTTATTGTACAAGCATAGTAGGGAGCTACTGATTGATAAAAGGTGCGAGGATTAAAGTATGAACAGCAGTGAGTGCTGATAACATGACTACGAATGAAATTTAGTGACACTAACTTTCAGTGAATGCGAGTATGAAAACTAGGGGGGGGGGGTCTGCAAGTGTGAGTGAATGTAATGCGAGCGAGTGCCAGTGAGTGGTTGTGGATGTAAGAATTAGCATTACTGGGCACCAATAAGTGCCAATGGAAGCAACTATGAATGCTGTAACTGCAAATGTGAACAATATAAGTACACATGAGTGTGAACGAGTGCACGCCTCCGAGAATATTGATGAGCAAGTATGAGAGAGTATCCTCTTATTATGCCTATGGCTGTTTAAAGCAAAGGAGATATAATAATCTACTGGTGTCATGTACGAAGGCCAGACAATGAAAAAAGCGATATAAAGGGATCCATATATTTTGAAAACCTCAAGTCCATCAATGTACACATAAATCTACACATGAGCAGTTTTGAATTCTGGTCCATTGGATTGTGCTGACAACACTGACAATTTGTTTTTGTGACCTTGTGCTCTGTGGCAGACTGTCGCAGCCGCTGAACTACTGTGGTGGGCAAAACTTCCATAATTTTGAATGGGAAGTAACAGCTAGTGCTACACGCACATTGTTTTTAGCCTGTGTCGGGCATTTTTTGTCCCTTGCTGTTAGTGCTGTATTACAACGAATCCCAATTAGCTCAATTTACATCCTGTTAACTATACTGCTACTGCTTTAAAACTTAAGTATTAATCAAAGATTACACACTATTTCTTGCACTGCGGAGAGATTTTTCTCTCGGAAAAGAATTAAAATGATACTGCAGTGAAAGCTTTACTCAAGCGATGTCGCTGAGGAATCTGCACTGTAGACATATTAGCAGGATTCGATGCATTGCGCAACAATGCCACGAATAATATGTGGTTTTATTGGCGCAAGGGCCAGATATGGCCAAGAAGCGCCATGACAAATGGTGATGGTTTATCTGTGTACTATGAATAGAGTGGTCTATGAGTTAAATGGTTGAGGTAGCGTGGCTGTAAAAGGGCCTAAAGGAAGACGCTGTAAATTGCGTAAATATATTGATATTAAATAATGACAATGACTAATGATTAGAGTTATGACTATAAGAATTCCGTTAGGAATTAATGATGTACTAAAACGTATACAATAGCACTAGTGCCTCAAGAGATTCCTTGTATGTATAGTGTAACTTTAATATATACCTGGTGGTGGCGCATAGCTACGCACTAGATGGTAGATGTGCTAACTTCCAACTACACATTTGCATGTTACATATGCTGCTGCCGCCAACAAATGAAGAAACGCAACACCACATTAAATGTTGGTTGAAATATGCACTTAGCTTTATTTTTTGGGAAGCGTCGCAATAAGGACAGGAAATGCCGAACATGCATGGAACATGCGCTAAACAGAATACAGAGCCGCTGGGGAGATGATGCAGAAAAGAAATAATAGAAACCGCATGTGATTAATTGAAGAAAAAAATGTGATGCGGATACAGGAATTGCCATTCTTTGATAGCAATGAGGGCGTAGAGCACAGCGGTGCTGTTTGACCACCACTTCCATAGTTGATACAATTTTGCTTTCTCAGTGCATGTACACCGCTGCTTATTTGGGCTCAATTATTAACATTAAATGTTCTGTGGTCTTCCCTAGTTTTTTTAAAGCCACTCGCTTTGGCCACAGCTTGCTATGAAGAGCTTTTATATCCAGCATATACCTTTTTCTCAGTGAAGTGATTGAACGTAACCTTTCTATTTAAAAAAATGAATGCATTGTATAATGGAGCTAGAATTGGCTTAGATTACATGGCATATATGTAACGCAAGTGCCTTGTCGTAAAAGTATTAATGTCTACTCCAGCTGCCCGCTCATCCTTCCTGACACTGTTAATATTGAACATTTTGTTATTTTTGTCTGTGGGATAGTTTATGTTTGCTTCAAAGAAAGTGTCATCCACAGAGAACCTGACTCGGTGCGTGTACTGTCCAAGACGGGACACATACAGAGGTGAAACAGATGAGTGACCTTTGACTGAAAATCACAATTTTTCATGCTTTGTTTGTTTATTATTCTTAAGTACACAATGAGCTCTTATGGACTGGCTCACCTATTATATGCAATGCTGTGAACTTGCACTGTACTCATTTTTCATCGACATAAGTGTTATGAAGCTTCTTTGTTGTGTCAAGCTGTTTCAGAACCATTTTGCTAGGTCGAAGTGACAATATGTGTTCTCATTTGCAACCATTTCTGTCCCTTCTACCTGCTACACACATGGATGTAAGGAATGGCTGCTAAAGTAATTGTTCACATTGTTTATAATTGCTGTACACCTGGTATATGCACCTGCATCATGAGACACTACTGTGACATTGTACAATACATCGGTTAAAACCATGAATACATGTAGTATTATCATGAAACTATGAATTCACCGCACACTATATTGTATGGGTCAGTGTGAATAAACTGCTTTGGTTGGTGACTTTGTTGTCGCTTCCCACACAGCTATCATGCCTTCAAATTCATTCTAGATCTCATTGCTTGTTCGAAGCCAATTCGTAACTTTTTTTCAGCTCGTGCAAGAACTCGTTGCTTGTATGAAGTCAATTCGTAAACTTTTTTTTCAGCTCGTAGTTATCGTGCAAGATCTCGTTGCTTGTACGATGCCAGTGCGTATACTTTGTATGCAGTTCATAATTCTCGTGCAAGATCTCGTTCCTTGTACGAGCCCAGTGCGCACACATCGCATATCACATCGTACATTTTGTACTCAATCTCGTTGAATCTGCGTAGCTTCTCGCACACATCGCACATTTTTTTTTACGAGATACGTACATCTCGCACATTTCTCGCGGAATTCTCGTTCATGTTTTTCAATAGGGCGCACTCTGCCGGCTAGAGCATGCTCAAGCTCCTTAACTTTACGTGCCCATTTCTTGCGAATAAACAACACTCGCTAAAGTTGCAACAAAAAATTAAAAAAAACTTTGGCGAGTGTTTGTTTATTCACAAGAAATTATGATTTTGGGTAATTCTTGGTAATTTTTGGCAAGTTTAGTGTCTGGTGAATTCTAAGGAAACTTTAGCGAGTTTCTGGTGTCGTCCCTACTGTCCAATCTGGCAACGCTGGTCCCAGCTAACATTAGCCAAGCTATTTAAAAAATAATTAAAAAACTAAGATGCAAAATACAATTTTAAGATCTTTGGTGTTCGGTTGTCAGACCTCTGATGACCACATGCCTTAGGTTTTATAATTGTATCTTGCACCATGTTATTAAATGTTTTACTGTCATTAAACAGCTTGGCTAACGTTAGCTGGTACACACAGTATAAAGCTATGTATATTGGAATCTAAGTGGTGTCTGCTGTGACACATTGTATAGTTAAAACTTCATGAACATGTATTCTAAGTGAGTGAGTGAGTGAAACAACTTTATTCGGTCCACAATAGATGCGAGTAAACTCGACGTCACTTGGCTAGGCCCACTCAGGGACCATCAGGTCAAACCTGACGGCCCTCTTGCGGGCCCTCTGGACTGCCAGGATTTGAGAGGTCTGATCCTGGGCCTTAATAAGCTTCATCATTTCCTCTTGGGTGAAAAGGGGACCGCCAGAGGCGCAGCCCCACAGGACATGCGCAAAGTTCGCATAACCACCACACAGGGGGCAGTCCGGCATTGGGAACCGTTCGGGGTACATTGTGTGCAGTGCCGCAGGGCTCGAGTAAGTGCTTGTTTGTAGAAGTCTGAGAGTGACTGCCTGGGCCCTGTACTGCGAGGAGTACGGCAGAGGCAGGAGTCTTTTTGATAGATAATTATTTTTGCAGATCTTGTTGTACTAGTAGAGAGGCTCGGTTTGCCCAGGAGAGGACGCATTACCCGGCGCACGGTAAGTCAAAACTTGTGCAGCCGAGTGTGCCTCCTCGTTGGGGTAGAGCGAGGCACCCTCAATGTTTCCAAGCTGCGCAGGGAACCAGGCCAATGAGTGATGTTTGAGGTCTTTAGCGTTTTGGATATGTAGGGCCTGGGGAGCCACCATTTCCATCTGAAAGGCCCTGATGGCGGTCTTGGAGTCTGAATAAATCGTGTCATGTACACCGTCCGTCAATGCAAGGGCAATGGCAACCTGTTCTGCAACGCTGGAACTATAAGTGCGGATGGTAGCGCAGCTGATGGTTTTGGAATCACAGTCGATGACCACTAAGGAGAAGGCTTCTTCTTGAGCGTACGAAGCAGCGTCTACGAAGCATGTTCAATCCTTATCCAAGCGGGCACTGGCGAGCAGAGCTTTACCCCAGGCTCGTCTTCGTCCTTCGTTGTAGGTCGGATGCATATTGCGTGATATCCAGCGTATAGAAATCTTGGATCTTACGTCGTTAGGCAGCTTCACAACGTCGGGACTGACGACCGTGGGGTTACGTTCCAGCATGCCAAGTATGACATGCCAAGTATGATTTTATCCTTTTAAGCCTGGAGATTCTTTGCAAGTGCAAAATAACACTTATGTGGCCAAACAAAGATGAGTCAGCACTTCATAAATTGGTGTATTGACTGAGATCAACAAATTGATTTGTTCCTTTCTTATTTTAAGTTTGCTAATTTGTCATAGCCCACTCAACCATGTACAAAAAACTTATTGCACATCGAGCATTACTGCAAGTTGCATAAGAGTTTGGCATTTATTGTGAAAACTTGCAAACCAATTAACCTCATGTTATCAGGCAGACTCATCTATGCAGTGACTAAACATGGACAGGTGTAGAACAAAACACCATACATATATTGTACACAGCTGTGCAATATACCATCGCTGTGATGAAAATTGGACCCTCAGAATGACTGGGCGCAGGTTAGAGAGATTTTGAAGGAAGGAAATAAAAGCGTAGTTTCCATCAGGGCCCCAAATCAAAGCTCACATTTTGTTACGGAGCCTTATGTATGTGGATCACAATCGTAGTTCATTCCATTTCAGCTTTTGCTACTTCCCACCTTTCTATGGTCACAAAGTGTCGCTAAGCAGAAAATGTTCTCGGCCGAATGTGAGCGAATTCATATGCGCACTTTCCACACCTGTCACACTTCGCCATTTGTCAGAACCAAGGAGAACTTCGCTTGCACAAATAAACAACGGTCGTAGCGAACCAGTCCGACACAAGAACGAACTTCGACCCGCCGTTCTCGATCTACAGCTGGGGACTCCGCGGCCTCGCCCGTCTGCGCGCCAGCCTCGAGCCCCGGGAAGTACTCTTTCCGCGAATGCTCCGTTTTTTCGCCTTTGACCTGCGTTTTTTCGCCTCAATAATGTCTTCTACCTCTTGGGGTCAACACCCGCCCGAGTGAAACCTGGCGCGTCGCCCTGTTGGCTCTGTACGGCCACTCTGCGCGGCGAGTGATATCGAAGGAATAAAATCGGTTACTGTTTCTCGGCATTTTTCACGAGTCAAATTCACGAGTCAGTTGCGAACTAGATTCTTCATAAACTCTGCACCATGGCAGCGCTCAGCTATATTACACGCACGTTCACTACGTCAAACGCGTAAGCTGAGCGGAGCGTAAGTATATACGTTGCAAGCAATCAAACGATATGCGCTACATTGCATTGTTTGCATGAGATTCCTTGAGAGGACAGGCATTGGAAGACATTCATCATAACAGGGCCAATGCCTCCTTTGACAGGCATTGACAGGGCACAGCAAGGGCGCATTACAAACATTGGAATGCTGCCAGCGTACCTGAATCGACGTGATCGATGTTTGCGAGTCTGTGGAAGACGTAAGAACTTCGCAGAGTGGAAGTGCTAGGATTTGCCAGCTTTACCGATCACCGGGATCTACGTGTATTTTGCCAACCATTATCGAAAACAGTTCGTTGCCGGCTGGTTGCTTATGAGCGCGCGATTGGTTATTGCTATGTAATGCCGGCACTTGGAAATGCACTCGGGGACGTGTCGTTCACTTGCACGCGTGTTGCGCACCAGGGGACGCAAACCGCCGTATGAAAGCACGCCAAAGAAATAGAAAAGGACTCCCAAGAGCGTGGCGCTTTAGTTGCCTGTCGGTGTACGCAAAATCTAAAACTCACGTACTTGGGACTGCTTTTCTTATAAATCCCCCACGAATGCGGCAGCTGAAAACGCGATCCTTTCTGTATATTTGTATATAAGATCAGCAACGGGTGCGAGCAGCTGGCGATACATATACATATTTGCTTCCTGCCGAAACAGCAGCGATTTAGATACGTTATTGTACACATATTTACAGCAGCATTTGAGCAATTATGGCCACACACGAATTGGTTCTGACTGTAGCCCGCGAATATTCGCTAAATGTTCTGCACACGTATATATCATACATACATAATTATGGCGATAGGTTACAGCCGGCGATCAACTTAAAACAAAGGTTTAAAAAAAACCTTGTGATAAGTGCGTATATATTGCCATGCGAAGCCATGACGCAGGCGTAGTGTTGTGGTATAGTGGTTACAGTGTTTGCTTGTCACGCGGATGGCCTGGGTTCGAATCCTCGTTGTCAATGGTTGTGTGTGTTTGCATTGGTGTGATGGTGTGTGCAGTGTTGTTACCTATGACGGGAATGTGTAAAATAACTGCGAAAATGCTAGTAACGTCCCTCTGAAACGTCGAGTAACGGAAGTGTTTTTTATTTTTCCCCAAAATTTGCCCGTAGGGCCAGATATATTTGGGTCGCATATTTTTGAGCCGCTTAGTAAGCCGGACAGATTTGATCTAGAATCCCGCTTAATGGAATTATCGGTATGGGGCCCATTATTAAGCGGCCTTTACAAGGCAACGAAGAGGGCCATTGACAACAAGCCGCATATCGACAAGCCGCATACGCGTGGGCCTCATAAATACAGGCCGCATACGAATGGGCCCCATGTAGAAGAGCCGCATAAAATAGGCCGCTTATTAGTGGGCCGCATACACAGGAGCCGTATAAAATAGGCCACTTACTACTGGGCCGCATACGCAGTAGGCCGCTTACAGTGAGCCATTTAAAAGCGTCGAAATTTTGATCTACTATCCGCCATATATGCGTTGTTTTAAGCCGGTATTTGCTAAGAGTGTAGTTTCGGTATAAAGTACTGGACTTGTATTTTTGCACGGGCATGTATCTCTTCTGATACCGTAGAATATATTTATCTGACATTCTCGCGACACCAATTTGCACGCGTACCACAATGAATAAAGTGCTCAGATGACTCAAAATCGAGGTTAAGCAAAATAGATAGCGTTGTATTTGTTCATAACTAGCACTTTTGCACTTCACTATTTCATTTCAAGATTAACAATTATGACTGACAAAGAGCACAAGTTTATTCATAAACAACAAAAAAGTCAATCTCAACGTAATGATCGGCCATTGTATTCTATTTCAGTGGAGATAAAGGCACTCGATTGAGGAAGCAGTGAGCACGCGACAAAAGTCTGTGTTCCCGCGCTGCTCTCTTGGTGCAGCCAGTCACGTGACTTTTAGCCGAGGCCTCCACCCGCTAAGCTTCCGAGAACATCTGATCCGATTCTTGCATCCTCATTGGCAGCACTCGTCGGGATTGAACTTCCCCGTGCTGTAGCATCTTCATTAGTTGGAATGGCCATGACGCCTGCGCAGGTAATAGACGAATAGATTTATACCAGGGATTGATATTCATGGGGATTACAGCCTTCACAACATAGAAACTGCCACGATTACAAACATATACGAAATACCGTTTTTGTGCTATAGCCGTTGGAACAAAAATATTTCTCTTGGTACCGCATTAGTTAAACACGAATACCCTGTCAACAGGCTACTTTCTGAAATTCACCCGGCGGCATGTTGGTAACCGGAACATGTTTACTGGACACCACAATTTCAGTGAACTCAAGTGATTTTCAAAGTGTCTCTACCAATCTTGTTTATGCCTGTCCATATCTCACTTCAATGACAGATCGTATCAATCAGTTCCTGTTGCTACAGTTATGTCAATTTGACAGATGGGGGAATAAATCTGGAAAGCAAACACGTTTCCCAATAAATTCCTTATTTTACACTTGGGCGATATTGCAGGATTTTGTGCCTTTTTCATTGAACTGTTCATTTGTTTATGTGACTGAAAATGCCCGTTTCTAATAACGTCTGTATGTTTCACACAATTGATGCTTCTCTATAATATGTCATGTCTTAGGATGTGAATTTAAAATATCAATGTGCTCTCATCTGACAGGACATGTCATTCTTAGCGACAATGAAGAGAAAGTTTGGACTCACCATAGGCGAACATAGCACAGATGAGAAGAAACGTTGTGATGCGTCCCGCCATGACAACCAGGAATTTCAATACGCTGATACGTCTTGCTGCAGAGAGAAACCCGGCGCTGGTGAATTAATTATGTAAACACTTTATGTGAAAGCAATGGTTTATGCCAGGTTTAGTGCCGCCTCTCGCTACAAAGCGAACTAATCGGCGAAAACACAGCGCACATCGCCGAGTGCTTTCAAGATAGAGACCGTGCGGCCGTACCATACGAAGCTGCCGCGGGAGTACGATCCCACCCCTACACCCCTCACCCCCCACCCCCGGGGACTTGCACGCGACGGATGACGTACCGCGCGATTCCTACCCGCTTTTCTCCCTTGCGCGGGTGAGATTGAAACGCCATCGTCGGCTCACCCTCGCACATGCAGCATACGGCTCGCGGGGATGATGTTTTTGCCCTTGGACTTTATGTGGAACATCACGGCGACGGCTACGGCAAAAATGCTCCTGGAGTGTCCATACAATTTCTATAGTAGTAAAACCCTTACCGATATCGATGCTTAAAACATTGCTTCGGGTCTCAGCTGAGATATGGTCAATTTCGGAGGCAATGCATATCTATTCGAACTGTTAAACTTCGTAATTACAAAAAATGGTCTTATAGCACACTCCATATGTTGCTATGTTTCGTGGACTCTGCACCGTCTTAGGACCACGAGCGCGCTCGATTCCGTGACGGGCATGTGCCAAATGATATGCGTCTTGTTGACTTAAGACCTCCGGGAATTACTCGATCAACTCAATGGAGCGATATGGGAATTTAAAGTAAGATAACACATTTCTGATTGCGATCTGTAACAGTAGTTTCCGTAGAATTAGTCACCTTTGAGATATGGAAGCACGACATGTGGATAAAAATACGCAAGTGATATATTAGTCCACTTCAGACAAACAACGGAACCTACGGTAAGTTTCCATAAGATTGATTGTTGTAGAGAAAACTTCTGCCACTCTTTGGTTTGTGAACAGAGTTCTCATGCTAAGACTTGTTTAATCCAGCCATATATATATATATATATATATATATATATATATATTGCTTCTTGGCTTTTTATGGTATGTTATGATATATATAGTTACGAAAGGAAGCACTTCTCCAGGAAGTGGTGCTTAATAAATTGCAAACGTGCAGGCGCAAGTAAAACGCTAGCACAAACATTTAATTTTAACGTTCGGCCGGTGTCCGGCCTGCCTCATCAGTGTCAATGCAAGCACCGAAAGTTCAAATTCATACGTTGTTCTGTAAGAGTGAAGCAAACGAGAAAGAAAGAAGGAAAGAGAATGCCTGGGCCAATTATGACTTCAAACACACGTACATTCAGATGTGCTATGAATACTCGTCAGAAAAATGAATGCGTAGGTAGCGTATGAATAATAATATTGTACATTCATTGTTATAGATAACCTGATTTTTGTTGAAATTATAGAAAAGTATGACATCGCGAAAAACACATTAATTAATTAATTATGGGGTTTTACGTGCCAAAACGACGAGCTGATTATGAGGCACGCCGTAGTGGGGAACTCCAGAAATTGGACCACCTGGGGTTCTTTACCGTGCGCGAAAAATACATGGTTAGCTTTTCAAATCTTTGAAAGTCGGAAAGCGCGCATAAAGGGCATTTCCTATCATCAGTCACTTGGAATTTTTTCAAGTTTAAGCAATGGCATGCGCTCTGCATAGAAGTTATCTTGCTATAGTAAGCAAAATTTTCAAGAAAATCCAAACAAAGTGGGAACCCCTCCATACCATATATAATCCCACTATAAAGCCTTGTCAGGGTGTTACATTTTACAACGCAAGTTTAATGCAAAATGACGCTGATCTGCCTATTATTGCATACAAGGCGGCTATAAGCAAGACTAGTACTTGAACCGACATACAGTTTTACATTATTTAATCTCGGGCAAGCATACGAGTTTTCGACTCCGGTTTGGCACCGATGCGCAGGAAAACTAGCAAAGCTACTGCACCCTTACCTGGCGTGCCGCTCTGTCCGCACACTTGGAAAACGTTGGTGATGGGGCGCTTTTTATCCCCAAAGTGTATGGTTCTTCAAAACAAAAAAGTGATAATTTAGCGGACAAAAACATCGTTTGGCAATTTCGGTGATGAAGAATGTGTTGTCACAACTAATTGAGTCATTTTAAGTGCTGGGCGCCGAAATAACTTCCTTGCATCGCTTTGCACTACAAAAAAAACTTAATAGCTTGTTGTAATTATGTTTCCTGCACTGTTCCCTGCAATGAAACGAGAGGTATCAAAGATTATAAATTACAGGTGCACTAACCTTTTTTCTACGTAAAACGCTTTGTTATTGCGAATGGTTCTGTCATTGCACCCTTCAGTAATGCGTCATTGCATGTTTTATTCGCACTGTGAAGTGTACTTCACAGTGCTAAACATATAAAAGCAGGTATGCGCATCCGGTCGCTCCAATTGGTAATGTTTCATTTTGTGAAGCATTTCTCTGAAGCACCATTGTGTCCAGTGACAGCATTAAAGAGCTAATTCTGCACGAGTAATATAAACTTGTGCTTGTTTATTTACTTGTGTCTTTGGAAAAGCGTTTTCTTCTCACGTATGTTCCATGCAGCGCCGGGAAAGCCACATTTTTTTATTTCAGACAGCCCGCGCACAAAAAGTGAACTATACGCTAGTAAACGATCAATCATCTTAATAATACGAAGCAAGAGGCATGTCAAGAAATGCGGGCACAAAAAATTTTTGGCGGGCCAGTAATTTACTTTGATGCAAGCAAATATCGTTCATTCACTCTTCACTAAAACCAGATAGTAAAAATGAGCATTGATATCTTCGTATTCCGTCCCAATTTTTAAAACAATCAAGAAACCGAAGCCATTCTTTAATCGCCAAAGGAGCTGCGCACCCCCACTACGTCACCACGGCTTGTGTATCGACACGATGATGTAGGAAATGCCATATATATTGTCGCAATGATATAAGCAAGGGTTGCGATATTTTTTAAGGCAGCTCATCATAGGATGCGTCAAGTTCTTTCGATGCACCATCACGTGAACCCACACGTACCGACTCTTTCAAATTTGTCGCCAAATTTACAAATGTGTGCTCCTTCTAAGATTTTAGACATGTGTCATGTTTTGCCAAAATAGAGTCTGTTCACATGAATGTTTTAAAGGTTTTGGAATATGGAGAATCAAACATTGAAAAAGAAAAACCCATTCGAATAATTGTGATTGCGCCTGTGCCGCCCTCTTGTGATAATGCAATGTGCTAAACAGAGGTCTACATTCTTCAAGCAAGCTTGTTCAGACAACGTCTCAAAGCGGGTTAATTCAGTACAAAAATATCACATAAAATGTTACCGCGATATAAAAATGCAGTATTGCTAATTCTTTGCAGTCACAAATGCTACTTGTGGACGTAAATAACGTTGCTTGTATCCCGCAAAAGGTGTGGGGAGCAGAATTGTATTTCTAAACCCCCAAAAATATGCAGTAGTAACAATACAGAATGAACTCAGTCGTTTATCAAAAATAAAGTTACTACTCTCCAGCACACTCTCATTGCTGGAAAGACAGCACGTCGTCTGTGCGCGTCGTCTTCGTTCAGCGGGTGGCTCAGCCGAATAAAGGCGTCGAGACAACAGCTGTGCTGCTCTCTTACAAAGTGGTGGAGGTGCGGGGTCCACACCTGCTGACCACACCAACGCTGACCACACCAACTGGGATAGCATCCTGCCATTCGTGACTTTTGCCTACAACACCGCTGCACAGCGCGCTACTGGCTACTCACCATTCTTTCTAGTTGACGGGCGTCAACCCACCTCTCTCCTCGCCGTCTCTTTTTTAATGCCCCCGTGAACTGGTCGGCGTCAGTGAGTGAGCAGTTAATATCTCGCCTTGCCGCGTGTCGCCATCGCGCCCGCCTCAACACCGAGGCATGTCAACAGGATAGGAATACTCGCTACGATGCATTTCACCGCGTCGTTCTGTTTCGCCCCGGCGATGAGGTGTTATTCTGGACACCCACTCGAGTTCCTTGCCTGTGTGAAAAGTTTCAGTCGCGTTTTATAGGGCGCTACACTGTTGTAGAGGAAACTTCGCCAGTGAACTACCGCGCCACTCCCGCTGTCACTCCTTCCGATGGCCGCTACCGTGGCACAGAAATTGTCCACGTTTCGCGCCTAAAGCCATTCGAACGGCGTACCGCACCGCTATAACCAGCAGCCACGTTGGCCGCTTCCGTGCGAGGGCGGATTTAGTGTGATCAAAATATTCATCCTTCATCTTCACCTGTACATAATCATCATCACTGTGCGCGTCGTCTTCATTCAGCGGGTGGCTCAGCCGAACATAGGCGTCGAGACAACAGCTGTGCTGCTGCCTTACAATATATATATATATATATATATATATATATATATATATATATATATTGTAGCGCACGGCTGTACATATAAATACTTTTCAACTTGCATGGGCCATGAACACAACATTACCGTCGTGAAATTATCAAGCCTCTTCGAGTTATGCGATATTTTGGGCAAATTTCACGCCCTTGTAGCCTATTTCCACAAAACCTAGTGCAACTTCAAGAGGCTAGTAGCACTGGACGTTATATTTTTGCGGCTCCGATATTAAACATGAAAGCCGATTGCTCTCGACCACCGGATACGACGGACGCTCCGGCTTGTTGGCGTGCACAGCATCCGTTTCTCCACATTTTGAGAAAAATTCAGTGACAACCATTGTGAGCTTAGGTAGTGTTAGCTATAGGACGCCGATTGGTGGTGCCCCCCTATAGCGCGAGCCTTTTGCACGCAATAAAGAGATGTAGGGCCGAGGCGGGACCCTCAGAGCTTCACCGCCACGCCAGCAGTATGGTTGTGCGTCTCATTTCTTGGAGAGATTGTAACAGATTTGGCGACGAGGGTAAAACTCCATAATCACAAGATGCCAAAGTACGGTTCCCTTGACCCGTTCGATCCAGACAGTTGTCCCTGGCAAGAATACCTGCAACGCATGCAGCAATTCTTCGCGGCGAACGCGTTGCCGGACGCCAAGAAACGCGCGGTGTTCCTCAGTTGCTGCGGGTCACGAACCTACTCGATTCTGCGAAGCCGACTGAGACTACGCTCTAAAACTGCCTGAAGACGCTGAGCGAGCATTTCTCGACAAAGCTGTCGATAGTGGTGAGTCGATTCAAGTTCAATAGTCGCGTTCGGTAAGAGCGAATCAGTGAGCGAGTTCGTTGTCGCCCTCAAGAAGCTCTCAGAACACTGCGAGTTCGGCAGATTTCTGAAGGACCTGCTTCGTGACCGTATCTCATGCAGTATAAGGGATACCCAGATGCAGACGCGCCTGCTAGAGGAGCCGAGTCTCACACTCGAAACCCTGGTGTCGACTGCTCTCGCCATGGAGTCTGCCAAGCGCGACGCGTCGGAGCTGTGCGTAACGGAAGGGGCTGTTTTTGCGAATGTAAATGTGCTCATGACGTCGGATAAAAACATGTGAGCTGCTATCGATGCAGCGACGCCCACTATGCCACGGAATGTGCGTACATTCGCAAAAGTTGCAGTTACTGCACAAAGGTCAGTTACCTAGCAAAGGTGTGTCAGTCGAGAGACGCTGGCAGCAACCACCGAGCGTCCACTCAACAGTTCAACAAAAATAACGCTAACAAGCTGGTTCGTGTGCATGCAATTGACGACTCGCACCACAGCACACCCAAGTCAGTACAGCGCAGCGCCGTCTCTTCATCTGACGAAGAAACTGTCTACAACATGTGGAACTTGGTCCCAAGGCCCAGTGTTCCTGCACCTAAACCTTTCACGGTGCAGCTGGAAGTACAGGGGCGTCCATTCAGAATGGAACTCGACACTATGGCGAGCGTGTCCACCAATGTAGAATCAACTTTGCGCCGTCAATTTCCGTCGCTACCTCGTCAACCATCCAAAGTCCAGCTCAGAAGTTACTGTGGTGACCTCAAGCCTGCAGCTGGTAAGGTGACTGTGTCAGCGAAGTATAACAATCACGTTCGAGTGCTTCCACTGCTTATTGCTGAAGGTGATACCCCATCACTTCTAGGAAGAAATTGGATTGAGGCATTGAACATACCCGTGTTCACTGTCGCTGATGTCTGTGCTTTGAGTGATGTCCAGCAACTAATTGACCAACACTCCATATTGTTTTTCGATGGTCCAGGAACATATCAGGGGGTGTCAGTTAAGCTATCAGTCCAAGAAGGAGCAAAACCACATTTCTTTAAGGCTCGTACAGTTCCGTTTGCACTAGTGGATAAGGTGTCTGAAGAGCTGTTCAGACCCAGCGAGAAGACATCCTGGAGGCCGTCGCTTCATCTAAATAGCCAGCACCAATTGTGCCAGTGTTAAAGAAGGATGGTAGCCTTCGCATTTGTGGGGATTACTAGGTGACGGTTATACCGGTTGCTGTTGTTGATAAGTACCCAATCCCTAAAGCAGAAGAACTGTTGGCCAGGCTCTCGGGTGGAGTCAAGTTCACCAAACTTGATCTCAAAGATGCTTACCAACAATTAGTTTTGGAGCCCACTTCAAGGAAGCTCACTACCATCAACACACCAAAGGGGCTATTCCGACACGAGAGGCTACCTTTCGGAGTCTCAGCAGCGCCATCCATTTTTCAGCGCGAGATAGAGATTCTCCTTCAGGGCCTACATCACGTCGTGGTTTACTTTGATGTGACGTTGTGGTTGGCGCCGCAGGTGTAGGTGGCGACGAGGTGTTTCCATCGGAAGCCATGGCTGAGAACACGACGGTGCGGCCGCTTCGGAGCTCCGTGGCGAGGACGGGGAACGTTCCACCTCCACCAGAATGTTACGCGAAGGACCAGTCAGTAAGACAACCAACTATTTACAGGTTGTATTTACAACATCGGTTGCAGCGCTGACCGGCTAGACTCACAGCGCGAGTACGGCTCCTTCTTCCTCTTCTTTTCTCGAGTTATGGCGCCCGCGCGCCTCGTTCAAACAACCAAATACCACACGCGTCTAGCAATATCCTGGTGACTGGCACGAATGACAAAGATCACCTCAACAACCATGGCAAGGTTTTCCAAAGAATGGAAGAAAGAGGACTCAAGCTGAAATATACCAAGTGCAAGTATAGGATGGATAGTGTGGAGTACCTCGGTCACATCATTGACGCCGATGGATTACACACGGCACCACACAAGGTTGAAGCAGTCATAAAGGCTCCTGTGCCAAGCAATGTAAAGGAGCTAGAGTTTCCTAGGGCTGGTAAACTACTACAGCAGGTTTATGCCCAACCTTTCTGCTGTACTTCATCCATTGCATCAACTGCTGTCAGCTGGAACCTCGTGGTGCTGGATGAAAGAACAAGAGGACGCAGTAGCTGAAGCCAAACGACTTCTCACTTCAGTCCCACTCCTAGCGCATTATGATCCCAAGCCAGAACTTGTACTTGCTTGCGATGCTTCTCCTTTTGGGCTCGGAGCTGTGCTGTCCCTGCGTGATGCTCATGGTATGGAGCGTCCCATTCCGTTAGGATCCAGGAGCCTACACCAGCCGAAAAAAAACTATTGTCAACTGGACAGAGAATC
This sequence comes from Dermacentor silvarum, assembly GCF_013339745.2. NCBI lineage: Eukaryota > Metazoa > Arthropoda > Arachnida > Ixodida > Ixodidae > Dermacentor > Dermacentor silvarum. The sequence goes on from NC_051156.1 coordinate 73,362,380, forward strand.
ACTGGCACTCATTCTTGGAGTCACAAGGTTCCGGCAGTACCTTTGGGGAAGACATTTTGAAGCTGTCACTGACCACAAGCCGTTACTTAGACTGTTTGGCCATGACAAGGCCATTCCAGATCGCAGCTCTCCAAGAATTATACGGTGGGCCCTCATGTTGTCTGCTTATGACTACACACTGGTTTATCACCCAGGAGAGACCATATGTCATGCGGACGGACTGACCCGGTTGCCCTTGGAAACAAAGAATTTTCCGGTGGAAACTCCTGTGGGTGTAATTATGTTGGAAGGCAAATATCTACGCGTTTTGTCGTCCACAGCCATTGCCCAGGCATCAAGCAAAGATCCCGTTTTGTCAAGGATCCCTGACAAGTTGCTGTATGGTAGCCAGCTGCCCCGTGAGCCGGAATGGAGACATTACAAGAGTCGTGAAAATGAGCTCAGCCTGCAGGACGGTTCCATTCTTTGGGAATGAGGGTGGTCGTTCCCCCGTCACTTAGACGAGAAGTACTTCAACTCCTTCTTGAGAGTCACCCTGGCATCGAAAAAATGAAAGCTCTTGCCGTAGTCATGTGTGGTCGCCTGGTGTCGACGAAGACATCACAGACAAAGTGAAATCCTGTGCGGTGGGCCAGGAATTGCAGCATGTGCGCCGACCAGTGCAGTCTACACCCTGGCTGTTTCCTGAAAGACCATGGTCACGTCTTCATGTCAACTTCGGAGGCCCATTCAAGGGGCGTTACCTCTTAGTCGTTGTAGACGCCTACTCATAATGGGTTGAGGTAATTCCAGTAACATCTCTATCTTCTGATGCCACAATCAGTTGTCTACGAGCAGTTTTCGCCACTGATGGCATCCCTGACATTACTGTGTCAGGCAATGGCACAGCGTTCACTAGTGTCACATTCCAGCAATTTTTACAGAGAAACCAAATCAGAGGAATCAGAGTGCCACCTTATCATCCTGCATCAAACGGTGCTGCCGAACGCGTTGTTCAATTGGTCAAGAACAAGCTAAAAAAGTCGACATCTGGCGATTTCCAGACCCAGATTCACCAAATGCTATTTCAGTACAGGACAACACCTCATAACCTTACTGGCAGAACCCCAGCAGAACTACTTATGGGCAGGACACTACGAACACCACTTAAAGCCTTGTGCCCAGATCATCGAGGTGATGTTGTGTCGCAGATAAAGCAGAAATTACACCAGGAGAAAGGAGCACGTCACACTCAGTTGCCACAGCCTGGTTCACACGTCCTCGTCAAGAATTTCAGTCCAGACCCTTCATGGTTGCCAGTCACTGTTATTAGGCCGACAAGTTCGTCTTCCGTTCGGGTGGAACTCGCAAATGGGTCAAGCAGCGATCGGCATGATGACAACCTCCTACCGGATGACCGTTCTCATCCTCCTTACTGTAGCTCACCAAGCAGTATAATACCAACCCAGCCATCGCTTGATACACACACCGAACAAGTGAGCAGTGAAGGATCACCAACGAATATTGAAGCGGCGCCGTATACCCAATGCACAAACTTCACCTGACACTTCTCAAGCCACTACTTCTTCGCCGTTCCTGCGCAGATCCCAACGTGTGAGGAAGCCAGTGTCGCGTTTCTCGCCCTAGAGACTGTCTGGGGTGGCGAAGTGTTACATATAGGACGCCGATTGGTGGCGCCCCCTATAGCGCGAACCTTGTGCACGCAATAAAGAGATGTAGGGCCGAGGCGGGCCCCTCAGTGCTTCACCGCCACGCCAGCAGTATGGTTCTGCGTCTTAATTCTTGTTGACATTGTGACAGGTAGGAAAGCTTCAGGTGGTTATTTGGAGTGTAAATGAGGTTTTTAGTAAAGAATGTCGGATGCTATAGTGTGCTGTAATACAAAAATATTATTTATTTGTACTTTGGAGTTGTATGGTTACTGAATAACGTATTGTTGCAACAATGTCATGATTTATTTCTGCTTTGAAGTTGTACGAATAGTGCATAGCATGTTGTTACAAAACTGCCAGAAGAATTAAAATCTTTTTGTGATAACGCGAACCATTAAAATTCCATTACGGGATGACTTTAATCCTTTAAATGACTTTGCAGCGTCGTTTGTGGCTATCACGGGTGTGGTTACAGCATTAAGTCCCAAGAATTGCTGCAGGAGCTAAAACATTTAGAATTTTTGAAGGAGTAGATGCAAAGAAATGAAACACCTAAAAAAATTTGCGTAGTCGTAGAAATTTTTTATGTTGGCTTGGGTGCCTTTAATATGATTCTAGGCGCACTGACATAAATTGTCGCGTTATAATTTTAATCAAGCGGCTCAGTATTGTCGTGCGAAATGCTGTACCCCGCTGGCTGTGTTCATTTAGTATTGTCATCATCATCATCAGCCTATATATTATGTCCACTGCAGGACGAAGGCCTCTCCCTGTGATCTCCAATTACCCCTGTCTTGCGCTAGCGTATTCCAAATTGCGCCTGCAAATTTCCTAACTTCATCATCCCATCTGGTTTTCTGCCGACCTCGACTGCGCTTCCCTTCTCTTGGTATCCATTCTGTAACCCTAATGGTCCACCGGTTATCCATCCTACGCATTACATGGCCTGCCCAGCTCCATTTCTTCCGCTTAATGTCAACTAGAATATCGGCTATCCCCGTTTGTTCTCTGATCCACACCGCTCTCTTCCTGTCTCTTAACGTTAGTCCTATGATTTTTCGTTCCATCGCTCTTTGTGCGGTCCTTAACTTGTTCTCGAGCTTCTTTGTTAACCTCCAAGTTTCTGCCCCATATGTTAGCACCGGTAGAATGCAATGATTGTACACTTTTCTTTTCAACGACAGTGGTAAGCTCCCTGTCAGGATTTGGTAATGCCTGCCGTATGCACTCCAACCCAATTTTATTCTTCTGTAAATTTCTTTCTCGTGATCAGGATCCCCTGTGAGTAATTGGCCTAGATAAACGTACTCCTTTACAGACTCTAGAGGCTGACTGGCGATCCTGAATTCTTGTTCCCTTGCCAGGCTAGTGAACATTATTTTTGTCTTCTGCATATTCATCTTCAACCCAATTCTTACACTTTCTCGATTAAGCTCCACAATCATTTGTTGTAATTCGTCTCCATTGTTACTGAATAGGACAATGTCATCTGCAAACCGAAGGTTGCTGAGATATTCGCCGTTGATTCTCACTCCTAAGCCTTCCCAGTCTAAGAGCTTGAATACTTCTTCTAAGCATGCAGTGAATAGCATTGGAGAGATTGTGTCTCCTTGCCTGACCCCTTTCTTGATAGGGAACTTTCTACTTTTCTTGTGGAGAACCAAGGTAGCTGTGGAATCCTTGTAGATATTTGCCAAGATATTCACGTATGCCTCCTCCACTCCTTGATTACACAATGCCTCTATGACTCCTGATATCTCTACTGAATCGAATGCCTTTTCATAATCAAGCGATATAGAGAGGTTGATTGTACTCCGCAGATTTCTCGATTACCTGATTGATGGCATGGATATGGTCCATCGTAGAATACCCCTTCCTGAAGCCAGCCTGTTCTCTTGGTTGACTGAAGTCAAGTGTTGTCCTGATTCTATTGGAAATTATCTTGGTGAATATTTTTTACAATACTGAAAGCAAGCTAATGGGTCTGTAATTCTTCAATTCTTTAACGTCTCCCTTCTGGGCGTGGAGTAGAGGTAGAACACCCGACTTCAAATCTGAAGGTCGTAAGTTCGAATCCTGCTCCATTCCACTACATTTTCAGGCATGGAGTGGTGCCTGACACCGGCAAAGAAAAAAAAAAGTACATATTGCTGAGAGCTAGTGGGGCTATACTAGTTCAGGTGCAACCAAACTAGGCAGGCCCACTAAGCTTCATCAAAGTCACTCCCTCACCAGAACAGGAATTGGCCTCCCTGGTGCAGTATTTGGCCACTGCAACGCCCTTCGACTACGTTGACAGGCCATGTCGCAACCACAGGACGCCACTGCCTCTTCCACTAAACATATCGTCAAAATGAAGCTCCCTGACTTCTGGCCGACAGACGCTGAGCTTTATTTTTTGGCAATAAGAGAGTGCTTTTTCATGTGTATTGGTATCTTTATCCTTGGTATCTCAAATTCATTACCCCACCTAGTCCTCGACTGCGCTTCCCTTCTCTTGGTACCCATTCTGTAACTCTAATGGTCCGCAGGTGATCCATCCTGCGCATTACATGGTCTAGGCGGACCATGTAATGCAGACCAAAAATTGCAGGCGCAAGTTGGAATCAGCTAGCGCAAGACACGGGTAATTGGAGATCACCGGGGAGGCCTTCGTCCTGCAGTGGACATAAGTATAAGCTGATGATGATGATCCTTGTTATCCGAGTCCTACGCAGTACTAATGGCTCCAGCTGCTTGCGACATCCTCATGTCCCCGTCAGACGACCACTCACACGATGACCTGAAAGAAGAAAAAAACAAAACCAAGTTTCACTACCGTGAGAATACCACTGTTGAAATCTGTCACTGCGCCAAACATTGGCAGACTATCCCCGCCATAACTATCCTACACCTTCAATCCCCGCAGGCAGTGACTCGACCAATAAGATCCACTCCCAACAATCGCTTAACTTGGTCATTGGGCTACGGAAGACATTTCTACAGATTTTTCTAACGCTTACATCAATGTCCCCACCAGTGGTACCTACCTATCTTTCATTCATTTCAAACTACTAGTTGACCTAAAACGGCATCACCTCATGGACCCTGAAGCCTTCCTGAGCGCCTTAATCGTGCCATTCAATTTATCACCTTAACAACTTCTCCGCTACAATGCAATATTGGTGAACACTTCTCAGCTGTGGCCCTATCTAATCTACCCCTTCTTTACTTCAAGGCGCATGGCTCATAAAATGAAAGCGCCATGTTGTCATGACAAATTCGCGTGATTCTGGGCAAACACGCTGGCTAACGCCAGGCCGCCTGAATCTCGCTCCCTTCAATACTTAGCGTATGCTTCAACCTGGCATTGTGTGCAGACCGGCCGGCGCACGGTTTGCGGCACTCTATATGGCGCATAAAAATACCGGTGTCTAGCGACCTTGTGCAGATTGTTGCGCGTTGAAGAAAATCAACATCCCCGACCGCTACAACAATTAGAGAATCCAGGACCAGTGTGCTGCGCTTCCTACTGTTCTACGTTACTAAAATAGAGTTGATCAAACAGCGTCAAGAGAGTCCAGGCTCGTTAACGCGAGATCTTTTTGCTGACGCCTCATTTTTCAGGCATGGCACCGTAGTTTGTTCTCCAAACTGTGCTTACGTGGAATTTCGGCTGTGATTTTGCGAAGTCACAAGACTACCAAATTTAATCTGGTATTTTTTCTTTCATCAGTTGTTCCAAATTCGCAGTTTCCAGCATCCATGGTTCCAGCATTGAAGCTTTCATGGTCGAGGTGGGCAATAACCCTTGTCACTAACCCTGAAGGAGGACCCCAGATGGTTCCGAAACGCCGGAAAAATAAAGTTCTCTTTCAGTTGTAGCCACTTGAAAGTCATAATTAATTAACCCAGCCAGACAGGCAATGATTAGCTGCAATACGTTTTTGGTTTGCGGAAATTGAGAATATGAGCAGTATTGTTAATTGCACTTCAACAATTTCTGACAATCCCGCCTTGTTAAGCGGAAGCTTCGCCATTTCAGGCATGAATATTTCCAGAATATATTGACCTACAAAAAAAGCAACCTCGGCAATATGAGTAACAAGAAGAAACAAAATCGCGTAGGCGGTATGAAGGACGCAGCTGTAGCGGATGTATGGGCTCCGGGGTACAGAAATCGTCCAACTAGACATGCACGTTACATTTAATCAGTCATTAGGAAGCTTACATGCCTAAACTTTTTACAGCCGGGGGGGGGGGGGGGGTCTGAGGGACAAAATTCAGTCGTGCTCGCTCGCGATTCGTAGTGGCCCCGTTTCGGTTTTCTATAATAAGTTTAGACTCTAGTGTAAAGAAATGACCCTCGAACTGGTGGCACCATAGAGTGCCCTGCGTTAGTCGAGGCCGCCACAGTTGTAGATCGTTGGCACACCTGCGTTTTTCGCTATTTCCTGCGCTTGCGGTGTTTTTGGCAGCCGACAATTTCAGTCGTATCCTTCTGTTCTTCTGCAACAGTCTCGTCACGCCATTACTGGACGGTATCGAAGGCACGGATGCCTTAGCTGAGCAAGCCTGATATTTTGCGAGCAAAGTGCACATTTTCGGGCTTGCAACTCCTGATGAGTCCATGTTTGAGTGCGCTTAATTATATCTACTATGCCATAGTAAGCTCTCTCAAACGCGGCCAATATTTTGCTCGATGAACAAACCATAGAAAGCGCATTCATATATTTTTGGCACAAAAGTGTTTCATTTGGACAAACAATGCCAGAGAGCGAACATATCAATGCACACTTTCCACAATCATATTTTAGTGAAGAGAGAGTTCCCGATATTTCTTTGCACAAAAGCTTTGCATTTCGGCAAATGACTGCCCCACCAAAAATTTTCCTGACCACATTTCTTAACACTGCCTATTGCTTCGTAATGTTTAAAATTATTGATAATTTGCTGGCGTGTAGTTGACATTTTGTGCGCGGGCTGTCGGAAATAAAAAAAATGTGGTTTTGCCATCGCTGCGAGAACAAAACGCTTTTCCAAAGGCACAACTAAATAAGCAAGGAAAGTTTATATCACTAGTGCACAATTAGCTCTTTCATACTGTCTCTGGACACAGTGGTGTGTCAGAGAAATGTTTCACACGATGAAACATAACCAATTCGAGCGACCGGATGCGCATAAGTGCTTTTATATGTTGAGCTGAAGAAGTACACTTCACAGTACGACTAAAAGATGCAATGACGCATTACTGAAGGGTGCAATGACAGCATCATTCGCAATAACAAAGCGTTTTACGTGGAAAAAAGGTTAGTGCACCTGTAATTTTATAATATTTGATACCTCTGGTTTCATTACAGGGAACAGCGCAGGAATCATAAATACAACAAGATATTAGGGCTTTTTTGTAGTTCAAAGCGGTGCAATGATCTTATTTAGGCACCCTGATCTTAAAATAGAGCAATTATTCGTGACAACACATTTTCCTTCTCCGAAATTCCCTATCGATGTTTTTTCCGCTAAATTACCACTTTTTTGTATTGAAGAACCTTACATTTTGTGGATAAAAAGCGCGCCATCACAAACGTTTTTCAAGTGTGCGGACAGAGCGGCAAACCTGGTAAGCGTCTAGAAGGTTTGCTAGTTTTTCTCTACATGAGTACTAACCCGTGTTGGACATTCGTGTGCTTGTCCGATATTAATTATGTAAAAATGTATGCCGGTTTAAGTATTAGTCGTGCTCACAGTCGCCTTGCATGCAATAATAGGGACAATAGCATCCTTTGCATTGCAGTTGCATTGTAACATGCATAAACACCCTGACCTTAAAATGGAGCAATTATTCGTGACAACACATTTTCCTTCTCCGAAATTCCCTAACGATGTTTGTTCCGGTAAATTACCACTTTTTTGTTTTGAGGAACCTTACACTTTGTGGATAAAAAGCGCGCCATCACAAACGTTTTTCAAGTGTGCGGACAGAGCGGCAAACCTGGTAAGCGTCTAGAAGGTTTGCTAGTTTTTCTCTACATCAGTACTAACCCGTGTTGGACATTCGTGTGCTTGTCCAATATTAATTATGTAAAAATGTATGCGGGTTAAGTATTAGTCGTGCTCACAGTCGCCTTGCATGCAATAATAGGGACAATAGCGTCCTTTGCATTCCAGTTGCATTGTAACATGCATAAACACCCTGACCTTAAAATGGAGCAATTATTCGTGACAACACATTTTCCTTCTCCGAAATTCCCTATCGATGTTTTTTCCGGTAAATTACCACTTTTTTGTTTTGAAGAACCTTACACTTTGTGGATAAAAAGCGCGCCATCACAAACGGTTTTCAAGTGTGCGGACAGAGCGGCAAACCTGGTAAGCGTCTAGAAGGTTTGCTAGTTTTTCTCTACATCAGTACTAACCCGTGTTGGACATTCGTGTGCTTGTCCAATATTAATTATGTAAAAATTTATGCCGGTTTAAGTATTAGTCGTGCTCACAGTCGCCTTGCATGCAATAATAGGGACAATAGCGTCCTTTGCATTGCAGTTGCATTGTAACATGCATAAACACCCTGACCTTAAAATAGAGCAATTATTCGTGACAACACATTTTCCTTCTCCGAAATTCCCTATCGATGTTTTTTCCGATAAATTACCACTTTTTTGTTTTGAAGAACCTTACACTTTGTGGATAAAAAGCGCGCCATCACAAACGGTTTTCAAGTGTGCGGACAGAGCGGCAAACCTGGTAAGCGTCTAGAAGGTTTGCTAGTTTTTCTCTACATCAGTACTAACCCGTGTTGGACATTCGTGTGCTTGTCCAATATTAATTATGTAAAAATGTATGCGGGTTAAGTATTAGTCGTGCTCACAGTCGCCTTGCATGCAATAATAGGGACAATAGCGTCCTTTGCATTCCAGTTGCATTGTAACATGCATAAACACCCTGACCTTAAAATGGAGCAATTATTCGTGACAACACATTTTCCTTCTCCGAAATTCCCTATCGATGTTTGTTCCGGTAAATTACCACTTTTTTGTTTTGAAGAACCTTACACTTTGTGGATAAAAAGCGCGCCATCACAAACGGTTTTCAAGTGTGCGGACAGAGCGGCAAACCTGGTAAGCGTCTAGAAGGTTTGCTAGTTTTTCTCTACATCAGTACTAACCCGTGTTGGACATTCGTGTGCTTGTCCAATATTAATTATGTAAAAATGTATGCGGGTTAAGTATTAGTCGTGCTCACAGTCGCCTTGCATGCAATAATAGGGACAATAGCGTCCTTTGCATTGCAGTTGCATTGTAACATGCATAAACACCCTGACCTTAAAATAGAGCAATTATTCGTGACAACACATTTTCCTTCTCCGAAATTCCCTATCGATGTTTTTTCCGATAAATTACCACTTTTTTGTTTTGAAGAACCTTACACTTTGTGGATAAAAAGCGCGCCATCACAAACGGTTTTCAAGTGTGCGGACAGAGCGGCAAACCTGGTAAGCGTCTAGAAGGTTTGCTAGTTTTTCTCTACATCAGTACTAACCCGTGTTGGACATTCGTGTGCTTGTCCAATATTAATTATGTAAAAATGTATGCGGGTTAAGTATTAGTCGTGCTCACAGTCGCCTTGCATGCAATAATAGGGACAATAGCGTCCTTTGCATTCCAGTTGCATTGTAACATGCATAAACACCCTGACCTTAAAATGGAGCAATTATTCGTGACAACACATTTTCCTTCTCCGAAATTCCCTATCGATGTTTTTTCCGGTAAATTACCACTTTTTTGTTTTGAAGAACCTTACACTTTGTGGATAAAAAGCGCGCCATCACAAACGGTTTTCAAGTGTGCGGACAGAGCGGCAAACCTGGTAAGCGTCTAGAAGGTTTGCTAGTTTTTCTCTACATCAGTACTAACCCGTGTTGGACATTCGTGTGCTTGTCCAATATTAATTATGTAAAAATGTATGCCGGTTTAAGTATTAGTCATGCTCACAGTCGCCTTGCATGCAATAATAGGGACAATAGCGTCCTTTGCATTGCAGTTGCATTGTAACATGCATAAACACCCTGACCTTAAAATAGAGCAATTATTCGTGACAACACATTTTCCTTCTCCGAAATTCCCTATCGATGTTTTTTCCGGTAAATTACCACTTTTTTGTTTTGAAGAACCTTACACTTTGTGGATAAAAAGCGCGCCATCACAAACGTTTTTCAAGTGTGCGGACAGAGCGGCAAACCTGGTAAGCGTCTAGAAGGTTTGCTAGTTTTTCTCTACACGAGTACTAACCCGTGTTGGACATTCGTGTGCTTGTCCAATATTAATTATGTAAAAATGAATGCCGCTTTAAGTATTAGTCGTGCTCACAGTCACCTTGCATGCAATAATAGGGTCAATAGCGTCCTTTGCATTGCAGTTGAATTGTAACATGTACAGCCCTTATACGGCTTGGAGTGGGATTAGATACAGTATGGAAGGGTTCCGACTATATTTTGATTTTGTGAAATTGTTGCTTAGTATAGCAAGATCACTTCTTTTGTGGGAACCGAACTTCTATTCAGATCGCATGCGATTGTTTAGACTTGAAATAATTCCAAGTGAAAGATGATAGCAAATGCGCTTTATGCGAGCTTAAAAAAAAATAAAAGGCAACTGTCTATTTATATGGTGTCTTCCGTCTTTATTTTATCAACGACAAAGGCGCTGATTTACAAGTATATATATATAGTAGCGGTGGCTTCAACGTGTATTAGCATGAGGAATGTGTTGACCCAGAGTGCAAGAAGTTTTCTTACAAAAAATCAATTTTATGGCGACTTACCGAATGTGCTGTTTGTCTGAAGTGGAACAATGTATCTCTTGCCTATTTTTATCCACATGTAGTGCGCCAATATCTCAAAGGTGTCTGTAATTCCGCGGAAATTACTGTTACAGATCGCAATTAGAAATGTGTTGTACTTTAAGTTCCTACATCTCTCAGTGAGTTGATCGTGTTATTCCCGGAGCTCTCAAGTCAACAACACGCAAATCATTTGGTACATGCGTGTCACGGAATGGAGCGCGCTTGTAGTGCAGAACCCACGAAACCTTGCATCGTATGGACAATTTCTGAAGCATTGCCTATCTATTTCCTATATCTATGTATTCGGTCATTTCCTATACTTTCTAAGTCGAATTGTAAACATTTCTAATTACAGCAATTGTTATAGCACACTCCATATCTCAGCTGAGACCCGAAAGAATGTTTTAAACATCGATATCGGTAAGGATTTATTACTGTAGAAATTGTATGAACACTCCAGGCACATTTTTGCCGTAGCCGTCGCCGTGATGTTCAACAGAAAGTCCAAGGGCAAAAACATCGTCCCCGCGAGCCGTATGCTGCATGTGCGAGGGTGAGCCAACGATGGCGTTTCAATCTCACCCGCGCAAGGGACAAAAGCGGGTAGGAAGCGCGCGGTCATCCGTCGCGTACAGGGTCCCGGTGCGTATGATACGGCCACGCGGACTGTATCCTGAAAGCGCTCTGCGATGTGCGCAGTGTTTTCGCAGCTTTGAAGCGGAGGCAGCACGGGACGAGTGGATGTTTACTTGAAGCATTCCAATTCTCCGCATATTGCCTGTTATAAAAAGTAAAGCTGCATTTTCTCATGTTGAATATGTGACCTAATTAGGCAATAAACAAGAATTCCCTTGATTTCACATAACGTGTTTACATAATTATTTCACCAGAGCCAGGTTTCTCTCTGCATCAAGACGTATCAGCGTATTGAAATTCCTTGTTGTCATGGCGGGACGCATCACAACGTTTCTGCTCATCTGTGCTATGTTCGCCTATGGTGAGTCTAAACTTTCACTTTATTGTCACTCAACATGACATGTCCTGTCAGACGGCAGCACATGGATATTTTAAATTTACATTCTAAAATATGACTTATTATACAGAAGCATTATTTGTGTGAAACACATGGCCCGTATTAGAAACTGCCATTTTTAGTCAAATAAAAAAAGAACAGTTCAATGAAAAAGGCACGAAATACTGCAATATCGCCCATGCGTAAAATAAGGCATTTATCGGGAAATGTGTTCGCTTTCCAGATTCCTTTCCACAATTGTCAAATTGACATAACTGTAGCAACAGGAACTGATTGATACGATCTATCAGCATTGAAGTCAGATATTGACAGGCAAAAATAAGATGAGTAGAGGCACCTTGAAAATGACTTGGGTTCACTGAAATTATGGTGTTCTGGTTACCAACATGCCGCCGGCTCAACTACAGAAAGTAGCCTGTTGACAGGATATTCGTGTTTAACTAACGTAGTACCACGGGAAATATTTTTTTCCAACGGCTATAGCGCGAAAACCGTATTTTTGTATTTGTTTGTATTCGTGGCAGTTTCTATATTGTGAATGCTGTAATCCCCATGAATATCAATCCCTGGTATAAATCTATTCGTCTATTACCTGCGCAGGCGTCATGGCCATTCCAACTAATGAAGATGCTACAGCACGGGGAAGTTCAATCCCGACGAGTGCTGCCAACGAGGATGCAAGAATCGGATCAGATGCTCTCGGAAGCTTAGCGGGTGGAGGCCTCGGCTAAAAGTCACGTGACTGGCTGCACCAAGAGAGCAGCGCGGGAACACCGGCTTTTGTCGCGTGCTCACTGCTTCCTCAATCGAGTGCCTTTATCTCCACTGAAATATAATACAATGGCCGATCATTACGTTGAGATTGACTTTTTGGTGTTTTATGAATAAACTTACGCGCAAAGTTTCAATCTGTTCTTTGTCCGTCACATTTATTAATATTGAAATGATATACTCCAGCGCAGAAGTGTCATTTATGAACAAATACAGCGCTATCTATTTTGCTTGTCGTCTATTTTGAGTCACCTGAGCACTTTATTCATAGTGTTACGCATGCACAATGGTGTCGCGAGACTTTCAGACAAAGATATTGTACGGTACCCGAAGAGATACAAGGCCCTGCAAAAACGCGAGTACATTTCCCGAAACTACGTCCAAGGGCCACCATCTGCTGACAGAACGAAGTGTGTGAAGTTAACGACAAAGAAGTCGCTATTGTGACTTCATTCATAACGTCAAATACTCGTTCTCTGTGCGCTAATTTTTCAAAAGTCCTTTCTTTGCTTCTTTTCACCCTTTGTTTTGTTGGGCTCTTCATTTGTATTTTCTCGTATTTTTCCGCCGATCTTTTATTCTCCATCAAATGTGACCGTCCTTGAACAACATCTTGGAGACTTTGTGCTGTTCAACTCTATTCTTAAATGTTTCTGCAAGCACGAAAATACGAAAGCGATGGGAGCACAGTGCCTTTGGGCCTAAATGCTCACATCGAAGCGCACGTGAAGCGTTAAGAGCGAGTTTAGATTTGGAAACGCGTAATGGGGCGAATAAAAGCGATGTTCGTTTCATGTGCGCGTGTGTGGAATTGAGGGTTTAAAAAAGTGAGTGTTAGTAGTAGCTAAAGGATAGCGCATTCGACAACGAACGACCAGAGATACAACACATATACCGTAGCGCTCTGTGTATGACGTTATTGACCAACATATGTGTTGTTGTATACGCAAAATTTGAAACCAATTTTCCTGTATATTAGTTGTATTTTATTTAGAAGGACAGCGACGTTTAATTCCAAATAGGTTATGTTACATGGAACCATTCTGCCAAAGCAGAAGATGGCTCTGCGTCAGATCTGCACGTCGTCCATTATGTTTGCTGTGTTTCTGTTCTGTTTCACCTATCTGCTGTTCTCGCTTTATCTTGTTCTGGCTGTTCGCTACAGTCGAAACTAGATATACCTAAGTTGTACTTACAGCGAAAAACTTCGTTAAATCGACAATATCGTAAATTCGAAGTCTTATTTGTTCAGCTGTGAAAACAAACCCCTAGGGCATTCCTGGTGGATAGTAATTTTTAAGTAAGCACTTATAAATAAATCTCAAGAAGGGCGGTCCATAATACCGTGGTTATGAGGGCCAGCGCGTGCCGTGCAGATCGCGCCGACAGCAATGCATCAACGTGGCTCGCGGCATCCGACAGACAGACAGACAGACAAGAAACTTTATTTTGTCCTAAGGGACTATGTCGTAGTCGCGGGCCGCACCTGCACCGGGGGCGGAAGACCGTGATCTTCGGCCCTTTCGCAGGCCCTTTGGACAGCGCGGCATCCGAGGTTTGCGTTCGTCGCGCGTGGCCATATGCCGCGCTTTGTGCCAGCAGCCTGCGCCTACAAATAAAAGACGAAAGTGTAAAACGTGGCGCGCTTTAACGTGGCTTTTGCCGCTCAAGCTTTTCATGCACAAGGAGGCTTGAAATAAGTTTGGCCTCGCCAGACATTTTTATTGTTTTTTTTGCTAGATTTACTAGCCATATTTGCTATATTTACTGCCCAAGCATATGCATGAAATGGCGGAAAACTTCGTTAAATGGAAACTGTGACACGAAAGTACTTTTTAAATAGCGAAAACGAAATACACCGTTTTCAATGAAACTAAGATCGGAAATGTAAATAGTTCGTTACGTCGCGAATTTCGAATAGAGATTCGTTATATCGAGCTTGGACTGTATTTGGTCACAAGCTTTTGTTCTCGGAAGAATCCATTAGTTGTCAAAACTGTACTTTTCAACTTAACTGTAATGATTTCTTGCAACTTAGCTAACAGCTTAACTTTCTTCGGTTACCTATCTAGGTATCGCTACTGTCTAAAGTAAGACCCTCATTGATGATCGTGAGTTATGGAAATTTATCCTGTGAAACGAGGTAGGCTTATATGGAACCTTATATCTGGCTTATGAACAAAGCAAACGCCGTGCACAAAGCGAGAACAGCTAGTTAGAAGGTAAACTCTATACGCTTCTACTCATTCGGGCTGTGGCTTGAGGAGTGAAGACATTTGCATTCTCACTTGATTTTAGCAGACTTTACACTAAATATTTTTGCAATGACAGTAAACTTTACTAGTCCGGTCGAACTAAAAATATTTAGGCGACCATCAACTCACCTTCTTTTTAAGAATACATTGAGTCTGTGAAACATGTCGCAAAGCTAACGTCATATTGTCACGTGGTAGTGACGGTCAAGAAGACAGTAACAAAACTGTGAATGAGGAAACTAACTTTTATTAGGCGAACTTGTGCCCACAAACCAAGTGACACTCGAATAACAACGATAGCAGTCGGCGATCGTCGAAATCGACGTTTTTCAGGCTGGGGCTGCCATTGGGGTTCTCGGTTTAGCCACAATCTTTTTGGTTGCCTCGCGTAGAAGTCCGTGTTCCGGGGGCAGGTGTTGTACCCTGCGGCTTGCTCGATGGTCTGAGACGGCGTTGGTGCTGTCTTCGCGGTCCGGGCTTGGATCACGGCTTGTTGGGGCGTCCGGTACATGAACGCAAAGCACTTCCACCAGATGTCACCAGGTATAATACCGGTCAAGAACACAATAGAGAAGCGTGAGAAAGGCGTCATCGAGGGCGGCCAACGTCCACTGCTCTAACGTGAAATTTGCGTCGCAAGAGCTCGACTGCATGGAGGGAAAGCGAATGTGATGCCGACAAACTTGAGCCATGAGTTCAAGCACATTAAAACGAGTACGACGATCGTATATATCGAGGAAATTGTGTGAACCAGGCATGCGTTTGTGCTGTCAGATTCCGAACCATGAAACACCTCTTAAGAAATGCAGAAAAATGAAAATTTTGTATATAAAGAAATAATATCTTGCTCAATCACAATGCACAAAAATCTAAAATTTATGAGAAAGAGCAACTGCCTCCCAGAAGCAATTCCAGAGGACTAAAAATGGTAGACTTGGTAAAATAGAAACCTCTTGACACTGCCCACATATTTTTCAGGTACAACATCATCATCATCATCATCATCATCATCAGCCTATATTTATGTCCACTGCAGGACGAAGGCCTCTCCCTGCGATCTCCAATTACCCCTGTCTTGCGCTAGCGTATTCCAACTTGCGCCTGCGAATTTCCTAACCTCATCATCCCACCTGACTTTCTGCCGTCCTCGACTGCGCTTCCCTTCTCTTGGTATCCATTCTGTAACCCTAATGGTCCACCGGTTATCCATCCTACGTATTACATGGCCTGCTCAGCTCCATTTCTTTCGCTTAATGTCAACTAGAATATCGTCTACCCCCGTTTGTTCTCTGATCCACACCGCTCTCGTCCTGTCTCTTAACGTTACTCCTAAGATTTTTCGTTCCATTGCTCTTTGTGTGGTCCTTAACTTGTTCTCGAGCTTCTTTGTTAACCTCCAAGTTTCTGCCCCGTATGTTAGCACCGGTAGAATGCAATGATTGTACACTTTTCTTTTGAACGACAGTGGTAAGCTCCCAGTCAGGATTTGGCAATGCCTGCCGTATGCACTCCAACCCAATTTTATTCTTCTGTAAATTTATTTCTCATGATCAGGGTCCCCTGTGAGTAATTGACCTAGACAAACATATTCCTTTACAGATTCTAGAGGCTGACGGGCGATCTTGAATTCTTGTTTCCTTGCCATGCTATTGAACATTATCTTTGTCTTCTGCATATTCATCTTCAACCCAATTCTTGCACTTTCTCGATGAAGGTCCTCAATCATTTGTTGTAATTCCTCTCCATTGTTGCTCAATAGGACAATTTCATCTGCAAACCGAAGGTTGCTGAGATATTCGCCATCGATCCTCACTCCTAATCCTTCCCAGTCTAAGAGCTTGAATACTTCTTCTAAGCATGCAGTGAATAGCATTGGAGAGATTGTGTCTCCTTGCCTGACCCCTTTCTTGATAGGTATCTTTCTACTTTTCTTGTGGAGAACCAAGGTAGCTTTGGAATCCTTGTAGATATTTGCCAAGATATTCACGTATGCCTCTTCCACTCCTTGATTATACAATGCCTCTATGACTGCTGATATCTCTACTGAATCGAATGCCTTTTCATAATCTATGAAAGCCATATAGAGAGGTTGATTGTACTCCGCAGATTTCTCGATTACCTGATTGATGACATGGATATGGTCCATCGTAGAATACCCCTTCCTGAAGCCAGCCTGTTCTCTTGGTTGACTGAAGTCAAGTGTTGTCCTGATTCTATTGGAAATTATCTTGGTGAATATTTTATACAATACTGAAAGCAAGCTAATGGGTCTGTAATTCTTCAATTCTTTAACGTCTCCCTTCTGGGCGTGGAGTAGAGGTAGAACACCCGACTTCAAATCTGAAGGTCGTAAGTTCGAATCCTGCTCCATTCCACTACATTTTCAGGCATGGAGTGGTGCCTGACACCGGCAAAGAAAAAAAAAGTACATATTGCCGAGAGCTAGTGGGGCTATACTAGTTCAGGTGCAACCAAACTAGGCAGGCCCACTAAGCTTCATCAAAGTCACTCCCTCACCAGAACAGGAATTGGCCTCCCTGGTGCAGTATTCGGCCACTACCTCCCTCATGACTCCGACAATTAACCCATGGCCCTCAGTTCCCAGTGGCTGCGGAGCACCTGACCAAGGCGGCGGTCAGACCTGCTACGCGGCAGAGGGTGCTAAGAATCTCAGGTACAACAAAGAATCGCCAAATCAGAATAAATTACTCGCACCTCCACTCGCACATCCACCAAATGTGACATGGCAATTTATTAGGCAATCATGTCTCACGCAATTGAGGCAGTCCACAAACGCTGATGGCGCGCACAGCGACAGACGCAAGAGCACTTCCTCTTCTCCACTACACATGTAACATAAATGTACTACACTTCTAATAACTATATCTAGTGAATACAAGATATCAGTAATATTTGCCAGTAATAGATGACTTGAAGATAGGAGATAGCGCTTTATCATCATAATCAGCCTACATTTATGTCCACTGTTGGACGAAGGCTCTCCCTGCGCCTGCAAATTTCCTAACTTCATCACCCTAATTAGTTTTCCGCCGTCCTCGACTGCGCTTCCCTTCTCTTGGTAACCGTTTATCCATCCTACGCAGTACATGGCATGTCCAGCTCCGTTTTTTCCCTTTTAATGTCTATTAGAATATCGGTTATTCCCGTTTGTTCTCTGATCCACACCGCTCTCTTCCTGTCTCTTAACGTTACTCCTAAGCATTTTTCGTTCCATTGCTCTTCGTGCGGTCCTTAACTTGTTCTCGAGCGTCTTTGTTAACCTCCAAGTTTCTGCCCCATATGTTAGCACCCGTTGAATACAATGATTGCTCACTTTTCTTTTCTAGACAGTGGTAAGATGGAGTCATGAAGGAGGTAGTGGCCGGATATAGCACCAGGAAGGCCAATTCCTGTTCTAGTGAGGGAGTGACTTTGTTGAAACTAAGTGCGCCTTCCTAATTTGGCCGCACCTGGATTAGAATAGTCCCACTAGCTCTCTGCAGGGTATTTGTTTGCCGATGTCAGGCGCCACTCCATGCCTGAAAATGTCGTGGACTGGAGGAGGATTCGAATTTACCACCTTCAGATTAGCAGCCCGGCATCCTATCTCTGCTCCACGCCACCAAATCTGCCATTTCTCCACGCTCACTATATTCCCAGAATTTTCATACTGAACTATTGCGACGCCTAAGCAGAAAGTTTTTATTCCAGTGAAACCCCAATTTTGCAATTGTTTTTAAATTTGCCGTACTGATCTTGAAATACCCATGAAATTCATTTCCTTCCATTTATGTACTGCTGCATTATCTTCTCAGGTGTCATGGTTGTTCTTATTCTTCATGAGTACATTGAACGAGCCAGTTCAGTCTATGCAAGTACTTTAAATGAGGAGCAAGAATCGGAGCTGCTGTGGTCGAAAGCTTAGCGACTGGATGCGTCGGCTTAAAGTGACGTCAGTGGCTGCACCAAGAAAGCGGCGCAACAAAGCCGGACTGCGCCGTGTGCTGGCTGTTATGTTTTTTTTCTGTAGAGCGTCGATTTTTTACCTTTGAAATGGAAGAAAAATATTTTGCTTATAAAGCGGCTCAGTATAGTATTCTTTTACAGATCGGCCTATTTAGATTGATTTGGAAAGGTGTCTATATGAATTTGTTTGTTTTCTAAGTAAATTTGTTCAGCTTCACATAAAAAGTAGCAGTTTCGCCCGAAAGACGCAGCATCCATTGCGATAGCAAATTAGTGGACAGGTATACGAAGTAAGGATATTAGTTTTATCGGCTACATAAGCTCGTAAACATTCTAAACTAACTAAAGTAAACCAACAAGCATGGTGTCACGCGCGTGCCGGCAAACAAAAAAAAATGTGGGCAGCTTGCACTAGTGGTGCAAGGCTGTAGTAAACAGCGGAGCTTGTGATCGACCTAGCTTCTTCCAGGTTTTAGTAAGCTTGGCTAAGTTTTGCTAGTACATGCTAAGTGCTGCTAGGCACGGTATTTCGAATAGGCTCGCGGCCGATGCACAGATTCTCGGTTGGCCACGCGACGCGCTTCAAGATGAGCGGTTTCTTGTTGTGCGTTCGGATCTTTCGTCGTCTCATGTCAAGGCTACATGTACTCGCCACAGCGTCAACCGCGACTTCTGCCGGCGTCGCGGCGGTTCCGAGCTTTATCTCCACGGTGACGTCACGGCCAAGCTGCGCCTCTGCACTGGCCGGGACGTGGCTGGTCGAAACCTGCGAGCCGCCGCCAGAGGCGCCCGCTGCAGTCACGGACACCATGGGCGAGTTACGGACACCGAACGCGGGGAAACGGCGAAACGCGGAGTGCGTCGGCAGCAGCTGTGCGCGCTGCCTCGTTGGTGCTGCTACAATTCCTTTCTCTCTCTCGCTCTCATGTTCTTTTAGTGCGATAGCAATTATATGGACACTTCAACCGGATTTCTGCCGTCGCCGTCGTCGTCGCCGTCGCCGTGAGGTTCCGTATAGATAAAATCTTCGCCGCGCGCCGTATGCCCCAGCGGAAGCGTGCGGGGACGCGCGCTATCACGGAGAGCGAACGCACTCAATCTCCCACGCGCAAGCAAGGAAGCGGAAAGCCAGCACCGGAGGGAGCAGGGGGGGGGGGGGGGCACTTCTCTGCCAACAACCGCGCTCGTCGCTCGTCCGCACAGTCTCTTATCTCTCCCACGCGCAAGCAAGGAAGCGGGAAACCAGCGCCGGAGGGAGTGGGGGGGGGGGCGCATTTCTACTCTGCCAACAACCGCGCTCGTCGCTCGCCGCACCGTCTCTTATCTTCACACGGCTCTGACCTTTATGCACTGTGCATTCGCCGCTCAGTTTCTGTTGAAGCGATAGACCGCATGTACCTTCGCCCGCTGTAGCGTCTGGGCTTGCTGCCAGCGTTTTGACAGTCGTTGTCTGCAGTCATTCAGTGTGATCTATTCATGTTTGTTTGTGCGCGCTCACACCACGCTTGTTCATTCAGTTAGTAATAGTCGGGCCACATTTTCCAACGCACGCTACACATGTAATGCTGCCCGGATCGGCAGTGCAGCGCTACAGGTGTGTCCCTTCGCACGCGCTGCCCACAGAAGCGCTTCTCATCAACACCACCGTTTCACACGCGCCTTCTCGTGGTCATCGAGTCTCTCTTCATGTCGGTCTGCTTACGCCGCAGCACACCTGCTTACTTAATCAGCTCATGTTTACTACAATTGATATTGCTACCAAAGCCGCTCACCTTACATCGTATGACAATGCTGTGTTGCTATCGCATTCATTGCTTCGCCCTTAGGGCGAAACTGTGACATTTTTTTGCTTTCCCGAGCATAGCGCGCACCGCACGCACGCTCTCTTTTCCTCTGCTTAGCCTCCCATGACAAGGCGACATGTGCACGGCACGGAGAGGAGGCAAAGCGCACAATGCGCCGCGAGGTGGTTGCTAGGCAACACGCGGTGACGTCATCGCCAGGAGCAGTTTTAGTTCGCACTGCGCGGCGCAACCAAGAGCTTAGACAGCTCCGCTGCTAAAAAATCTGACTCGATGAGCACGGTCACAAGCTGTGGAAACGCTGGCCTGAGGAAGAATGGTATCAGCCGCGAGCTAATTGACGTTCGTGCTGCATGCTCCTCGCTTCAACGCGAGTGGAGTGAGCCCATAATAGGCTGCCGCTGTAATAAGTGTGGCAATACATAGCTTAATCTTAGAGAACACAAGACGCTTGCGTTCCGCTTTCGTAGGAAAGCAGTTTGTGTAGCAAAATTAAAGCAGCCATTGGGAGCTTGGTAGGCAAACCTGTCGGGCCCATAGCCTAAAGTTCTATAATATGTCTAGAAAATGTATCGCAGTAGGACACCCACGATGGCCCCGATCGCACGAACAGAGCATAGGTGCCGCTAATTCTGCAGTCACCACGTGCTCCTGAGTTCGCGTTTCAGTTTTCTACAACAGCAGTGTTTGTTATATTTTCGCAGATAGACTATTTTCCTTGCACGTAACTGCACGCGCAAGGAAGTTGTGTACTAATTGCTAATGCAGTTTTTACACCTCGTAAAGTGAGAGTTGAGGAGAAAGATTACGGGAAATGTAGTCCTGAGTACCTCAGGGAGCCACATAAAGGATACTGCCTATTTTAGGTTCCTACACTCAGTAACACATATGTACCACATTGCACCATTGCCGACGTTGCCCTTAAGACCAGATGCCCCCAATATCTAATTTTCTATTACTTTGTCGTTAACGGTCGTTCGACCGCCACCTGGTCGCAATTTTGCCCGTGAGGACATTGGCACGAATGCGCCTATATACAAAGTAACATCATGGCACCTTTGTATCTGAAAGTACGCGTTGCGTTCATAGTGCTTTACTCTGAAATGAGCTAATGCACAAAAAAAAACCATCAGAAGCTTCTCCGTCCAATATAACCAATAAAATTTGCTATACGAGTATATGGCGATGAATCAAAGAAGTAACAGATATTTACAGTGGTAAAAATTAAGTTAAGAACATGTACTTTCTGCTGTTTAAAGCTCTAGTTCAGGCGCTATTGCAGTTTCAAACACACGCGCTCACACACACACACACAAAGGCAGCTGTAGATGATGCCGTTTATCGCAGCTGTTTGTAAAAAATTTTACAACCACACAGGAAGTCGCTCGCTATGATGGACGAACAGATTCCGCTCACATATGCTATTTTCCACTACATCACACCTTTCGACAACACGAAGCATACTTGCATGGGTTTAACGGCAGACTTAATAACAAAGTGCACGGAAGCGGTGGCTCGACAGATGCCTCTTTCCTCAGATAAATAGTGCTTGGGAGATACAAGTTGTTGTCTGCATGAGAGGTAGAGAGAGCACTGTAATATTGTCACAGAAGGATGCGATGGACGGCTGGCGTTGCATTGTATCACACATGCATGCGAACGGTTTTTTAACGGTACCTTGGCTTTGGAGAGACACAAAGAAAACTATACAAGATTTAAAATATTAATGGCGATCCAACGCGCATCCTCGAATTTCTGTGAAATGAAGCTTTTTATGAAGTGGTAAATAAATGCCAAACATTTCCACAATTAAGTTTTGTGTCATAGGCGTAAATGAAACTGGCGATTTCGCGAGCTTCCGTTACGCTGACATAAATAGGCGCCATAAAAACTGGCGTGACTGCGGCCTAATCGCTAGAGCATGCGCTTGTTGTGCATTATTTGCGAGGTTTGATCCTACGATCGTGCGCGTAACTCAATATTTTTTAATGATGCGTTTCAGCTAGAAAGCAGCAGCCACGGTAGGGAAAGTCTGGGTGGGTTATCCAAGGAAGCTTCAATTTAATACATGTAGCGAAAGTTTATTACCTTGTGACTGCGGAAGAACACCGGTTTCCTCTGCCAGAAAAATAATTGACAATTTTAATTGGGTCCTGTTGGGCCTTCTATTAGCGTGACTGTTTTCTCACTAGAAAACGTACGTGCATCAACGCGAAACGTCGCGCCTCTGGGAATAGCATTTGTAATGGCAAATGCGCGTTGTCAGTGTTTTTATGAGCGCAGCCGTTTCCATTGAACGCCTGTTTGGAAGTAAGAATTTCTTGCACTTTGGTTTGTGGGTTCCTAGCTCAATACATCGAAACTAAGAAATCGTCCTTTCTGACCGATACTGCACTGAGTTTGGTGAGGTTTGTTCAATTTAAAATGAACTTTCGAGTCCGGTTAGTGAAGGAAGCACATTATTTATTTAGGCCGTAGATTTTTTAAATTTGGTGCAAAATGGAAAATGTATAATCCCTACAATTTGTAGTCTAACTGTTTACACCGCTGTAAATACAGCATAGAAGAGGCTATTCGAATTATGTACACAGCACCAGGTAATAAATGTAAAGCGGACGAAAATTTATGCAAATACACCCCTGTGTTGTATACCGCTGATTTGTGTACAGTACTTTGCAAAACGCTTGAAACTGTGTGATAAATTTCTCTAAGTTACCAATTCCTAAGTCAACTTTCCCGCTTGAGAGGCTGTAACGGGTGCAGTTTGCAGAACGGTGATATCTATTTTTGGTGCAGGGTTACGAACATCTAAACTTGACCCTTTTATTTTTCCCACTTACAAGCTTTTGGTACGTTAGAGAATTTATTACATGTACTCAATCAAAACTCTCTTTCAAACAGCGTTTATTTAGAGCTTATCTAAGATGCAATAAATATCATGCCAATCGGCCAAGTGGTTGTCTCATTCAAGCGCTGATGCGTTTCCCTTGTTTTAGAATAGATCGCATCGGAGTTTTTTGGCCTCTAAAACGTATGTAAGGCCAACACTAGAATACACTGCGGCAGTATGGGATCCACATCATCATCATCAGCCTATATTAATGTCCACTGCAGGACGAAGGCCTCTCTCTGCGATCTCTAATTATCCGTGTCTTGTGCTTGCTGATTCCGACTTGCACCTGCAAATTTCCCAACTTCATCCCCCCAGCTAGTTTTCCATCGTTCTCAACGGCGCTTCCCCTCTCTTGGTATCAGTTCAATAACTCTAATGGTCCACCCGTTATCCATCCTGCGCATTACATGGCCTGCCCAGGTCCATTTGTTTCTTATAATGTCAATTAGAATGTCGGCTAACCGCGCTTGCTCTCTGTTACACACCGTTCCCTTCCTCTCTCTTAACGCTAGGACTAACATGTATCGTTCCATCGCTCTTTGTGCGGTCCTCCACTTGTTCTCAAGGTTTTTTGTTGAACTCCAAGTTTCTGCCACATATGCTAGCACCGGTTGAATGCAAATAAGGTACACTTTTTTTTTCATTGACAGTGGTAAGCTCCCAGTCAGGATTTGGCAGACCTGTGATATGCACTCCAACCCAATTTTATTCTTCTGTAAATTTCTTTTTCAAGATCAGAGTCCCCTGTGAGTAATTGATCTAGATAAACGTAATCCTTTACAGACTCTAGAGGCTGACTGGCGATCCTGAATACATTTTCGCTTGCGAGGCTATTGAACATTATCTGTCCCTTCTGCGTATGATTGTTCTACCCTACTCATATACTTTCCCGGTTGCCTTGGTGAATATTTTATGCAATTCTGAAAGCAAGCTAATAGGTCTATAATGGGTCTTCAATTCTTTAACCTTTCTCGTCTTATGGATTAGTATAATGTTGGCGTTCTTCCAGCACTCTGGTACACTTGAAGACATGAGGCATTGCGTATATAGGGCCGCGAGTTTTTCAAAAATGAGATTTCCTCCATCTTTGACTAAATCGACTGTTATTCCATCTTCTCCAGCAGCTTTTCCCCTGGTAATATCTTTCAAGGCCCTTGTAACTTCATCGCTAGTTATAGAAGGATCCTCTGTGTCCTGTTCATCACTACTTCGAAAGAAAGTAGCTTGGCTGCTCTGGGTACAACTGTACAGGTCAGTACAAAATCCTTCCACTGTTTTTAGTATGTCATACAAATTGCTGCTGATATTACCCTGCTTATCTTTCAGTGCATGCATTTTCTCTTGTCCTATGCCAACTTTTTTTCTCACTGATTTCATGCTGCTTCCATATTTTACTGCTTCCTCAATCTTTTCCACGGTATAATTTGGGATATCCCTTACATTCTCCTTGTTGATCAGTTTTGACAGTTCAGCGAATTCTATCTGATCTCTCGAGTTTACTACATTCATGTATTGTCGTTTCTTTATTAGGTTGTTTGTTACTTGGGAGAGCTTACCTACTGGTTGTATTGGTGCCACCTCAATTGTTGCTTCCGAGATCAACTTAGTTACGGTTTCATTCATTACCGCTATGTTGTCTTGAGCTTCCTGGTCTTAAGCTGCATATTTTTTTGCGAGAACCAGCCCGAACTGATCTGCTTTTACCCTTACTGCGTCTAGATTGGCCTGTTTCTTCTTGGCTAATATTACTCTTTCTCTCTTCAAATTGAGAGGAAGCCTACACCTTACTAACCTATGGCCACTGCACTTTTCTCTACCTAACACTTCTACATCCTTGCATTACGCATATAAAAATCCGAATAGGGCTGCCGTGACATATCTTAATCTGCTCAAAGCGTGGGCGAGGGAGAATAACGCTCTGCGCCTTCTCACCGCTCTGCGGGGATAACGAAACTTTTCTAGGGGAGGCTAACAAAAACATTAGTGTTTTGAAGACTGCTCTAGGCCATTTTTGGTGTGGATTCTCCGGCGGACTGTCACGACATTCGTTCATTGCAGTACAGAGCTTTCGGTTTAATTGTTCGAGTTGGTGTGTATCACCATGTTCAGTTCTACAGACATTCATGGCGTACAACGCGGGTCGTGCATGCATACAGAGTGTGACTCTGCCGAGTTTACGAGAGAAAATCCACCAAGGTCAGACGTAACATTTCCATGTGGTTGGTGCCTATATTGCGGTCCCTCCCCTGTCATTCAGGGACGATTGCAATATATAGTCATGGTTCAGTCTTATTAACTGACGTCTAACTTTTTAATTACGATTATCTTTGCCGGCTTGTATCATGGGCGGTGCAATATTTCCTGAATGGTTCACTTTAGTGGAAAGTGTGGACATTCTACGCGAGCTTTGATCGAAATAAATAGTATGATCAGCCTTGCGCCTTTTAAACAATCTTTAACGCCGGACTGTTGAATTCTTCTTAATGGTTCTGTATATGATGCCTAAGTTCCAAATTCCCACTATTATTAGCTGTGATCTTTTTAAAGCTTTTCGAAGTCGGATCACGCCTCGCGTTATATTCTGGTTCATGACGCGAATATAACGTTTTTTGTTTATTTTATCGTATATTCATGAGCTCACCGTTCTCTCTGTGTCCGCTGCCACTTCGCCTCGGGTAAGGGTACGGCGAGCTGGGTGTTGCCACTGCGCATTTTCCACCGTGTTTCTTCTTCTGATTTTGAACGCTGTTAGTGGCGCATCAATGTGGTTACGGCGTATTAATCGCAAACTTGAACACGATGATCAGTGCTATTGAGTACGTGCGTCAGGCGAGCGGTCTTCAGGGTCGCGTTGTGCAGCACCACGCAACCAGTGAAAGGCTTTTTTTGTTCGATTGTATCGCGTGCACTTGTATATTGTAGCGCTGTGCTGCGGTAGTATTTAGCACCTAATGTAGAGATTCTGCGTTTTCTGTGCTCCGTATTGTGTACGGCTTTGCTCGGTAGAAGTATTGCTGGTTAGCAAAGTTAGTTATCGACGTTAATAATTTCATACTACCAGCCGCCTATCCTGTCTGGTATTATCTCCGGTGAACGTGGGAATCGAGCAAGGATGTAACGAGAACCGATATCTGACACAACTAATGCCATGTATTGTTCACCACGAAGGGTGAAAAGGTTATGAAATGGCTGTTATTAAACATTCCAAAAGTGACGATAAATCGTTCAGCGTAATTTTCAGAAGCATACGGATGGCTGCTTTACAACGCGTTAACGGAAATTAAGGTACGATCACGTTGCAAGCTTCCTGGCGAGCCGCACACCAGCCACCGGTGGAGTTTCTGTAAATTGCAGAAGTCAGTTGGTTTTCCGCTGCCCGTCGCTGAAATGTTTCCGCGGCCGGCAAGTCCGCTGATCGCTCTAGTTGTCGCATATGACGCTCATAGCCTGCTGCTGCCGATAAATTGAAAATTAATAATTTGGGAGCCATTTGTTGACTGACAGTAACATGTATGTCAGAAGCGCTGCATGCGAGGTTGAAAGAACACAAACTACCCGCAACATGAACTGCACTCTGAATTACGATATCTATCTATATGCAGCTCCGCATATTTTACATTTCGGGCTTTACAGAGAGGTAATGTGACTGTGTTCAGTAAACACGAATATACTCGGCCTGCTGCAAGTGTACTTATGCAGCTCTTGATTTCCAGCTGCAAACTCATCTATGCCCGCAGCCAGAGTTAACGTGTAACAAGTTCAGGTAGAATGCCATTCCTACCAAAATTTACATCTCCATTGTGTTCGAAATTAGGCATAACTTCTTTTTTCTAGCTCATTTTTGCTTAGTGATAAAGAAGTTTCTTCGAATGTGTTGCCAGTTGTGCTTGAATTTTCAAACTTGATTTTTATGGATAGCATGATCGACTAAAATCAGTTGCAGCAATTTGTCTCACCTAGATGCGTTTTTTCACAATGTTCCTTTTTTACAGGTCGCATTTGAAAGCGAACTAGGATTTGGAGGTAGGATTGGTGAAAACGAACGAAAATTGAAAAAGTTCCTTCTGAGCCTATTAAAAATTTTGAAATTTTCTGAGCCACCATAGTTCGATTTAGACCCGCCGCGGTGGCTTAGCGCTAGGCTATGGTGTTGCGCTGCTAAGCACGAGGTCGCGAGATCGAATCCCGGTCACCGTGGCCGCATTTCAATGGGGCGAAATGCAGTAACGCCCGTGGCCCGTGCATTGGGGGCACATTGAAGTTCCCCTGGCGGTGAAAATGAATCCGGAGTCCCCCAGTACGGTGTGACTCGTAATCATATCTTGGTTTTGGCACGTAAAACGCCAGAATTTATACTTCGCTTTAGAAGCGTGCTTGCGACCTAGGCTTGCAAAGCATGCTCTCATTATTGGGGTGACTTGACCCTCTTTCCCTTACCGCCTGCTTCTAAAAACTTCCAAAGTGCAGCATTTTGAGAGCGAACAAGAGCAGAAATCAGAAGAAATGCAGTCAGTGTTACAGGAGTAAAAAAGCAAGCGGTCATTAGTTACCGCTTTTAGTCTAAAAGACGCGTGTTTTGACACTTCTTCTCTGGTGAATAAGACTTGCTTAGATGCCGCTAACCGGCCTTATCATCATCATTATCATCATCATCAGCCTATATTTATGTCCACTGCAGGACGAAGGCATCTCCATACGATCTCCAATTCCCCAATTATAAGCAGCCTTATACAATCTTATACAGATTCCAAGCTTACATTTAATTTTCATATTAAGTATCTGAGGGCAAAATGCCTGAAGACAATGAACGTTCTAAAGCTTCTGTCGCGCACAACGTGGGGCAGTGATCGAAAGTGTTTGCTTTACTTGTATAACAGTTTTGTCCTCTCACGGCTTCACTACGGGTCTATAATTTATAATTCTGCAACGCCAAGTGCATTAAAATTACTAGACCCCGTTCGCGATCTGGGTATCCGCCTCGCGACCGGTGCTTTCCGAACAAGTCCGATCCAAAGCTTCTATGTAGAGTCTAACCAGTGGTCACTCCATCTGCAGCGTTCATATAGCAGTTTCACATATTTTCTGAAAGTACAAGCAAAGAATGAACATCCTTCTTATTCAACCATAAATGACGTTACCGCTGCCACACTCTTCCATAATCGACCTGCAGCGAGAAAGCCATTCTCCTTGCGTGTGAGGAACCTCAGTGAGGAAATGGGTGTTCCGCTGCTTGATCATCGTCCTATGGCTCCAGTGAAACTGTTACCGCCGTGGCAGTGGCAACTCATAGATTGCGATACATCGTTTATAGAGGTCACTAAACACGCGCCAGAGGCACACATTAAAATGCATTTCTTAGAGCTTCAATACAAGTACTCGTGTACAGAGCTTTACACTGACGCTTCCAAGTCACATGCCGGGCTGTCTTATGCAGCCGTTGGCCCATCCTTCTCGGAATCCGGTGTACTCCACCCGGAAACGAGTATTTTTACGGCTGAGGCCCATGCACTGTTGTCGGCTGTAAGGCATATAAGGAAATCAAAACTTCAAAAGGCAATTATATTTACGGACTCCCTAAGCGACGTAAAAGCATTGATGTCACTCGGTAAACATAAAAATCCTGTACTTACTGAGCTCTATTCCGTTCTCTGTCAAGCGTATGTATGTAACCAGCATGTCATTATATGCTGGGTGCCTGGCCATAGAAGCATTGAGGGTAATGTGCTAGCTGACCGAATGGCTACTTCAATAACATCGCACGCTATTAACCCTACAGCTGCTGTCCCTGTAACATATCTGAAACCTTTCTTGCGAAAGAAACTGCGAAGCCACTGGCATCGCTTGTGGGATGCTGAAACAAGTAATAAGCTTCACTTGATTAAACCACAGTTAGGTTTCTGGCCCCCCGTAACGAAAACACGGCGAACTGACGTCCTATTCAGTCGGCTGAGAATAGGACACACGTACGGAACCCACAGTTTTTTGTTGAAAGGTGATGAACCACCAACCTGTGGTAGATGTGGTGAGAGGCTGACCGTCCTCCATGTCCTCCTGGAGTGTCGGGAAGCCGAAGTAGAGAGAAGGAAACATTTCCCTGTAGCATACCTCTATCATATCCCTCTTCATCCTATGATGTTTATTGGTGAAGAACCGCTGTGTAACACCAAAGGAGTCCTCGGTTTCTTGAACGAAGTGGTATTGCATGTTATAAGCCCAACACATTCGTAGCGCATCCTCTCTCCAGAGGATGCCGCTGTGATAGTTTTGTATAAGCACATGCCTCCAGCCCCTTGTGTTTCAAGGGCTCTGTTTAGGCAGTAGTGTTTTTTGACAATTTTTATATCTGACATATCTTGTATATCATATCATTGTTTAGCAATGCATCTTTTACCTTCATAGTACACGTCACTAGTCATTGCCATTATCTTATTCCATGTAGATTTTACGCACTTTACAGCGATTATTTTAGGCCCCTTTACAGCCACGTCACATCTACTCTCTCAATTCATCACTTCACTGCGAACTAATACTGTCATGGCGCTCTTTGGCCATACCTGGCCCTTGCGCCACTAAACTCCAACAATCATCAAGAAGCCGTAAACGTCACTGAAGAGTACCTCATCCCAGCGGGACTCCGATGCTGACACAGCAAATCGGAACTACTACTATACAGACCTAAGGGAAGAGGCCGCAAACCCAGGGGATAGTTTTCTCCTAGGGAGAACGATATAATGCTCCATACTCGAGGTGGAAGCGTCATCCCAAGGGTGGACACCATCCGGGTCCTAGGCTTAGTGATAGAAGCCAACGCGTCCAATAATCAAACGATTTATGTATGACTAAGAAAGTGGACAACGAAATCAGGCTTCTCAAAAGAGTAACTAACCGCCGACATGGACTTGGAGACGACAACATCGTTAGACTGCATCACGCCTTTGCGCTATGTCACTTCGACTACGTGGCATCCATGCACGAATGGCAGAAATCTGAAAGAGACAACCTAAATGCATTGTTAAGGAAGGTAATTAAGGTAGCTCTTGGTCTGCCTATGTACACGGAAACCGAAAGACTCATGCAACTAGGGATGCACAATACACTGGAGGAAATAGCTGAGGCACAACAACGAGCCCAGTTCTTTAGACTCTCTACCACGCGATCAGGACGACAGATCCTCAAACGAATTGGTATACCAATTATGGCAATAGATAATAATCATACAGAAATTCCCAAAGATCTTCGGAGGAATATCACAGTCATGCCTGTTTCAAGGAACCCATAACGTGGGGAGAAGGCAAGCGAGAGCCAAAGCCCTGCTAGAGAAAGCTCAAAATCAGGCTGAAGAATGCTCGTTCGTCGACGCGGCTACCATGCCCCATAGACGAGACTTCACAGCAGTCTTTCTGAGCGACAAAGGTGAAGTCGTCAACTCGGATTGCACGAACACCACGCAACCAGACATTGCAGAACAAGTAGCCATCGTATAGGCACTTTTAGACCAAAAGAGATCCAGGATCCACAGCGTTTCTAGGGCAGCCGTCCGAGCATTCGCCAAAGGAGTTATCTCTAGACAGGCCCTGGCAATTCTCTACAATCCAACTCGTCACTCAATCATATGGGTCCATAGCCACTAAGGCATGTGAGAAAACGAAGCCACTCATGAGGCAGCCCGCGCACTCACTTGCCGGGTACCAGGCGTCATTTGGGAGGACTTTGACCCAGATCACAGTCCTCTTCTTTCTTTTACCCAGATTAAAGAGCACTATCGTGCCCAACACCGGCGTTATCCGGTTCCTATGAAGGCACTGGGTAAAGCTGGAGAACGAATTCTTCTTAGGCTCTTTACAAACACCCTACTGAGCCTAGCGGTTCTCAAGCACTTTGATCGTTCTTTTGGCGGCCGCTGGTCATTCTGTGGGGAAGTGGCCGACAGCTCCCACATGGTTTGGGCTTGCAGGCAAAAACCTTCTCTCCCCCCATCACCCCTTCCCCTACCCGAGAGGACTGGGAGGCGGCCCTGCTCGGCTGCCAGGAACTATCGGCCCAACAAGCCCTAGTTCGGCGGACCTGCACAGCGGTCAAGACCAACGGGGTCCCGGAATGAGGGACTCAGCCCAGTATTGCAAGGGGCGCGACCCACTAGATGCCTCTCCCCGATCACCTCTCTGTATATCATCATCATTATCATCAGCCTATGTATTATGTCCACTGCAGGACGAAGGCCTCTCCCTGTGATCTCCAATTACCCCTGTCTTGCGCTAGCGTATTCCAACTTGCGCCTGCAAATTTCCTAACTTCATCATCCCATCTGGTTTTCTGCCGACCTCGACTGCGCTTCCCTTCTCTTGGTATCCATTCTGTAACCCTAATGGTACACTGGTTATCCATCCTACGCATTACATGGCCTGCCCAGCTCCATTTCTTCCGCTTAATGTCAACTAGAATATCGGTTATCCCCGTTTGTTCTCTGATCCACACAGCTCTCTTCCTGTCTCTTAACGTTAGTCCTAAGATTTTTCGTTCCATCGCTCTTTGTGCGGTCCTTAACTTGTTCTCGAGCTTCTTTGTTAACCTCCAAGTTTCTGCCCCATATGTTAGCACCGGTACAATGCAATGATTGTACACTTTTCTTTTCAACGACAGTGGTAAGCTCCCAGTCAGGATTTGGTACTGCCTGCCGTATGCACTCCAACCCAATTTTATTCTTCTGTAAATTTCTTTCTCGTGATCAGGGTCCCCTGTGAGTAATTGGCCTAGATAAACGTACTCCTTTACAGACTCTAGAGGCTGACTGGCGATCCTGAATTCTTGTTCCCTTGCCACGCTATTGAACATTATTTTTGTCTTCTGCATATTCATCTTCAACCCAATTCTTACACTTTCTCGATTAAGGTCCTCAATCATTTGTTGTAATTCGTCTCCATTGTTACTGAATAGGACAATGTCATCTGCAAACCGAAGGTTGCTGAGATATTCGCCGTTGATTCTCACTCCTAAGCCTTCCCAGTCTAAGAGCTTGAATACTTCTTCTAAGCATGCAGTGAATAGCATTGGAGAGATTGTGTCTCCTTGCCTGACCCCTTTCTTGATAGGGAACTTTCTACTTTTCTTGTGGAGAACCAAGGTAGCTGTGGAATCCTTGTAGGTGTTTGCTACGATATTCACGTATGCCTCCTGTACTCCTTGATTACGCAATGCCTGTATGACTGCTGGTATCTCTACTGAATCGAATGCCTTTTCATAATCTATGAAAGCCATGTAGAGAGGTTGATTGTACTCCGCAGATTTCTCGATTACCTGATTTATGACATGGATATGATCCATCGTAGAATAATCCTTCCTGAAGCCAGCCTGTTCTCTTGGTTGGCTGAAGTCAAGTGTTGCCCTGATTCTATTGGAAATTATCTTGGTGAATATTTTATACAATACTGAAAGCAAGCTAATGGGTCTATAATTCTTGATTTCTTTAACGTCTCCCTTCTTATGGATTAGTATAATGTTGGCGTTCTTCCAGCTCTCTGGTGCACATGAAGTTGTGAGGCATTGCGTATAAAGGGCCGCAAGCTTTTCAAGCATGATATCTCCTCCATCTTTTATTAAATCTACTGTTATTCCATCTTCTCCAGCAGCTTTTCTCCTGGTCATGTCTTTCAATGCCCTTCCAACTTCAGCGCTAGTTATAGAAGGAGCCTCTGTATCCGGTTCGTCACTATTTTGAATGAAGGTAGCTTGGCTGTTTTGGCTACTGTACAGGTCAGTATAGAATTCTTCCGCTGCTTTTACTATGTCATCGAAATTGCTGATGATATTACCATGCTTATCTTTCAGTGCATACATCTTGCCTTGTCCTATGCCAACTTTTTTTCTCACTGATTTCATGCTGCTTCCATATTTTACGGCTTCCTCAATCTTTCCCACGTTATAATTTCGAATATCCCTTACTTTTTTCTTGTTGATTAGTTTTGACAGTTCAGTGAATTCTATCTGATCTCTTGAGTTGGATATTTTCATCTTCTGTCGTTTCTTTATTAGGTGCTTTGTTTCTTGGGAGAGCTTACCTACTGGTTGCCTTGGTGCCCTACCCCCCACTACGATTGCTGCTTCTGAGATCTACCTAGTTACGGTTTCATTCATTACCTCTATGTTGTATTTATCTTCCTTTTCTAAAGCTGCATATTTGTTTGCAAGCACCAGCCTGAATTGGTCTGCTTTTACCCTTACTGCCTCTAGGTTGGCCTGTTTCCTCTTGACTAATTTCACTCTCTCTCTCTTCAAATTGAGAGAAATCCTAGACCTCACTAACCTATGGTCACTGCACTTAACCTTACCTAACACTTCTACATTCTGCACTATGCTTGGATCGGCAGAGAGTATGAAATCTATTTCATTCCTTGCTTCTCCATTAGGGCTTTTCCAGGTCCACTTCCTGTTGCTGCGCTTCCTGAAGAAGGTATTCATTATTCGGAGCCTATTCCTTTCCGCGAATTCTACTAACATATCTCCTCTTGCATTCCTAGAATCGATGCCGTAGTTGCCAATTGCTTGCTCACCAACCTGCTTTTTCCCCACTTTTGCATTGAAGTCGCCCATGACTAAAGTAAACTGAGTTTGCACCTTTCTCATTGCTAGTTCAACATCTTCATAGAACTGTTCTATTTCTTCATCATCGTGACTAGAGGTTGGGGCATAGGCTTGTACTACCTTCATTTTGTACCTCCTATTCAGCTTTATTACGACGACTGCTACCCTCTCATTAATGCTGTAGAATTCATCAATGTTGTCCGCTATGTTGTTATGCACTAGAGATCCTACCCCGGATTCTTTCTTATCTGGAAGACCTCTGTAGCAGAGGACGTGGCCGTTTGTCAGCACTGTGTAAGCCTCACCAGTTCTTCTAACCTCACTAAGGCCAATAATATCCCAGGAAATGCCTGATAATTCTTCAAATAGTCCTGCTAAGCTAGCCTCACTCGAGAGGGTGCGCGTGTTGAACGTTGCCAGGTTCAGTTTCCATTGACGGCCTGTCTTGACCCAGAGATTCTTAGCACCCTTTGCCGCGTAGCAGGTCTGACCGCCGCCTTGGTCAGGTGCTCCGCAACCACTGGGAACTGAGGGCCATGGGCTAATTGTCGGAGTCATGAGTGAGGTAGTGGCCGAATACTGCACCAGGGAGGCCAATTCCTGTTCTGGTGAGGGAGTGACTTTGATGAAGCTTAGTGGGCCTTCCTAGTTTGGTTGCACCTGAACTAGTATAGCCCCACTAGGTCTCGGCGACATATTTTCTTTCTTGCCGGTGTCAGGCACCACTCCATGCCTGAAAATGTGGTGGACTTTAGTAGGATTCGAACTTACGACCTTCAGATTTGAAGCCGGGTATTCTACCTCTGCTCCACGCCACCACCTGTGTATATATAGCCCAATAAATGCTTTTCACCACCCTCCCTCAATGTCGTATCTAAGCGTGGAGGATGGTCACACCATAATAAGCGAGTGAATAAGGGTTCATATCACGCCTGCAGAGCGTGAAGAGGTGTTGCTGATGACTCGTTGTAGGGGTCCAGGGAAAACACGTGGAATGCGGGAGATGGAAATTCAAGACGATGAGCAACACGTGAACAAGGTGAGAGCAGCAGCTAACGTTTCGACAAATTGACTTGTCTTCAAGGTGACATATGCTCTCCTCGGCACAGTATACAATTATTTCTTTATATTATATAATATTTTATTTATTTATATATTTATGTATTTGTGCATACTGCAGCGCACTGAGTGGGTTAACAGAGGGAAATACACACAGCAAAACACCATACAGGAATAAGGATGATGTGCTATGACCATACATCTGTGCTATGACCAAACGCGTGTCCAGAAACAGAGCCAAGACAGAGCCGACAGCAGTGCGAAAACGGAAATATGGTTGCTAGCCAACATAAAGAAAGGTAAAGCGCGCGCCGAATTGTGAACGGGGTTACAGCGTACTAGAATTATTCTAGTACGCTGTAACGGGGTGATCGTCGACGCTCGTCGCAATTGACCAACTAGTTGACGACCCTGACAACGACACATTGGCTCGCGATGCTGGGTTCGATTTTAGCGATTGAAGCTCCGATGAGCGTGACGTGCTGCTGATGGCTCGCGCTGCCGGCGTCGTTGCGTACTACGACGGCGGCCTCGACACCGGCTCTTCCGAGCGCAAAAGCAGCGAGGACTCCAGCAATGCGACGTCGGGCGACGAAGCTGGTCACCGTCTGCACGTGCCGTTGGGACTCTCAAGCTGCTAGCAAATTCAAGTGCGAGTTTAGCGAGCCAGTAACACCAGCGCAGCACTACGCGATAACGAATCTTCTGAAACTCGAAAGCGCGTGCGACTCAGAGTCGAGCCAAAACAAAACCTTTTGACCGCCCGGGTCGTTATCAAGTGTAACGCCAAAACGGTATTTTTTCTAAGAATCTAGTAGAAGTAGAGAAGTAGCATTTTCTTCCGTCTTATAATGCAACGAAACAATCTTTTTAATATAAGTGGTTGAGTATTAGTGACATATTTTTAGGAGTGCCTTCGTCATCGGTTAAGTACCGGAATGTCCCTGGGGAGTCTCTTATCCTGTCCTGAATTTACCTCAATTTCTCGATTAGTAAAGCTCTGTTCGCGATTATATTGACGCCTCAGACGTTCTAGAGCATTGGTCTATCACTTTAGCTAGACTTTTTATTGACTTTCATCATCATCATCATCATCATCAGCCTATATTTATGTCCACTGCAGGACGAAGGCCTCTCCCTGCGATCTCCAATTACCCCTGTCTAGCGCTAGCGTATTCCAACTTGCGCCTGCGAATTTCCTAACCTCATCATCCCACCTGACTTTCTGCCGTCCTCGACTGCGCTTCCCTTCTCTTGGTATCCATTCTGTAACCCTAATGGTCCACCGGTTATCCATCCTACGTATTACATGGCCTGCCCAGCTCCATTTCTTCCGCTTAATGTCAACTAGAATATCGTCTACCCCCGTTTGTTCTCTGATCCACACCGCTCTCTTCCTGTCTCTTAACGTTACTCCTAAGATTTTTCGTTCCTTTGCTCTTTGTGCGATCCTTAACTTGTTCTCGAGCTTCTTTGTTAACCTCCAAGTTTCTGCCCCGTATGTTAGCACCGGTAGAATGCAATGATTGTACACTTTTCTTTTCAACGACAGTGGTAAGCTCCCAGTCAGGATTTGGCAATGCCTACCGTATGCACTCCAACCCAATTTTATTCTTCTGTAAATTTCTTTCTCATGATCAGGGTCCCCTGTGAGTAATTGACCTAGATAAACATATTCCTTTACAGATTCTAGAGGCTGACGGGCGATCCTGAATTCTTGTTCCCTTGCCAGGCTATTGAACATTATCTTTGTCTTCTGCATATTCATCTTCAACCCAATTCTTGCACTTTCTCGATGAAGGTCCTCAATCATTTGTTGTAATTCCTCTCCATTGTTGCTCAATAGGACAATGTCATCTGCAAACCGAAGGTTGCTGAGATATTCGCCATCGATCCTCACTCCTAATCCTTCCCAGTCTAAGAGCTTGAATACTTCTTCTAAGCATGCAGTGAATAGCATTGGAGAGATTGTGTCTCCTTGCCTGACCCCTTTCTTGATAGGTATCTTTCTACTTTTCTTGTGGAGAACCAAGGTAGCTGTGGAATCCTTGTAGAT
The DNA here is from genome assembly GCF_013339745.2 of Dermacentor silvarum. Taxonomy (NCBI): domain Eukaryota; kingdom Metazoa; phylum Arthropoda; class Arachnida; order Ixodida; family Ixodidae; genus Dermacentor; species Dermacentor silvarum. Next base: position 73,399,265 of record NC_051156.1, read on the forward strand.
ATTTGCCAAGATATTCACGTATGCCTCCTCCACTCCTTGATTACGCAATGCCTCTATTACTGCTGATATCTCTACTGAATCGAATGCCTTTTCATAATCTATGAAAGCCATATAGAGAGGTTGATTGTACTCCGCAGATTTCTCGATTACCTGATTGATGGCATGGATATGGTCCATCGTAGAATACCCCTTCCTGAAGCCAGCCTGTTCTCTTGGTTGACTGAAGTCAAGTGTTGTCCTGATTCTATTGGAAATTATCTTGGTGAATATTTTATACAATACTGAAAGCAAGCTAATGGGTCTGTAATTCTTCAATTCTTTAACGTCTCCCTTCTTATGGATAAGTATAATGTTGGCGTTCTTCCAGCTCTCTGGTACACTTGAAGTGGTGAGGCATTGCGTATAAAGGGCCGCAAGCTTTTCAAGCATGATATCTCTTCCATCTTTGATTAAATCTACTGTTATTCCATCTTCTCCAGGCGCTTTTCCCCTGGTCATATCTTTCAAGGCCCTTCTAACTTCATCGCTAGTTATAGAAGGAGCTTCTGTATCCGGTTCATCACTATTTCGAATGGAAGAAGCTTGGCTGTTTTGGCTACTGTACAGGTCAGTATAGAATTCTTCTGCTGCTTTTACTATGTCATCGAAATTGCTGATGATATTACCATGCTTATCTTTCAGTGCATACATCTTGCCTTGTCCTATGCCTAGTTTTCTTCTTACTGATTTCATGCTGCGTCCATATTTTACGGCTTCCTCAATTTTCCCCACGTTATAATTTCGAATATCCCTTACTTTCTTCTTGTTGATCAGTTTTGACAGTTCAGCGAATTCTATCTGATCTCTTGAGTTGGACACTTTCATGTTTTGCCGTTTCTTTATTAGGTCCTTTGTTTCTTGGGAGAGCTTACCTACTGGTTGCCTTGGTGCCCTACCCCCCACTACGATTGCTGCTTCTGAGATCAGCCTAGTTACGGTTTCATTCATTCGCTCTATGTTATCTTCATCTTCCTGTTCTAAAGCTGCATATTTGTTTGCGAGCATCAGCCTGAATTGGTCTGCTTTTACCCTGACTGCCTCTAGGTTGGCCTGTTTCCTCTTGACTAATTTCACTCTCTCTCTCTTCAAATTGAGAGAAATCCTAGACCTCACTAACCTATGGTCACTGCACTTAACCTTACCTAACACTTCTACATCCTGCACTATGCTTGGATCGGCAGAGAGTATGAAATCTATTTCATTCCTTGTTTCTCCATTAGGGCTTTTCCAGGTCCACTTCCTGTTGCTGCGCTTCCTGAAGAAGGTATTCATTATTCGGAGCCTATTCCTTTCCGCGAATTCTACTAACATCTCTCCTCTTGCATTCCTAGAATCGATGCCGTAGTTGCCAATGGCTTGCTCACCAACCTGCTTTTTCCCCACTTTTGCATTGAAGTCGCCCATGACTAAAGTATACTGAGTTTGCACCTTTCTCATTGCTAGTTCAACATCTTCATAAAACTGTTCTATTTCTTCATCATCGTGACTAGAGGTTGGGGCATAGGCTTGCACTACCTTCATTTTGTACCTCCTATTCAGCTTCATTACGACGACTGCTACCCTTTCATTAATGCTGTAGAATTCATCAATGTTGCCCGCTACGTTGTTATGCACTAGAAATCCTACCCCGGATTCTTTCTTATCTGGAAGACCTCTGTAGCAGAGGACGTGGCCGTTAGTCAGTACTGTGTAAGCCTCACCAGTTCTTCTAACCTCACTAAGGCCAATAATATCCCAAGAAATACCTGATAATTCTTCAAATAGTCCTGCTAAGCTAGCCTCACTCGAGAGGGTGCGCGTGTTGAACGTTGCCAGGTTCAGTTTCCATTGGCGGCCTGCCTTGACCCAGAGATTCTTAGCACCCTCTGCCGCGTAGCAGGTCTGACCGCCGCCTTGGTCAGGTGCTCCGCAGCCACTGGGAACTGAGGGCCATGGGTTAATTGTCGGAGTCATGAGGGAGGTAGTGGTCGAATACTGCACCAGGGAGGCCAATTCCTGTTCTGGTGAGGGAGTGACTTTGATGAAGCTTAGTGGGCCTGCCTAGTTTGGTTGCACCTGAACTAGTATAGCCCCACTAGCTCTCGGCAATATGTACTTTTTTTTTCTTTGCCGGTGTCAGGCACCACTCCATGCCTGAAAATTTAGTGGAATGGAGCAGGATTCGAACTTACGACCTTCAGATTTGAAGTCGGGTGTTCTACCTCTACTCCACGCCACCACCTTTTATTTGACTTTAGTGTCCCTTTAAGTTTTACTTTGGAATGCCGTCCGGCGGTCCCCACTCTTAAATGAATAAATTATCTACCAATCATATTGCACCTATAAAACCCGTAACGTCACTAATTATACGCAGTGCAACAAATATAGTGCTACGCATAAGCACCCCCTGAAAGCATGTTAGGCGCATTCTTCGATAGGAACCGGAATTAGTCATTCATAAATATTTAGTGTTGAATGCCGGAGCTTTCTACAAACTGCTGTCGGTACGCGTTCAGTACATACCTAGCAATAGCTACGAGCACAAGTTTGCAATACATTATGGTGCGATGTTACCAAACGGTAACATACCCATTTCTCGTTGATTTCTGTAAAACGAATTTTTCGGCACAATGGTTTACAAGTGGTTTAGCAAGCGCAATGAGCCAGTAATTTTTTAAATTTATATAATATATTGCCACCAGCAGTAGTGGGTACAGTGCTCAGAGGCAGGCATGGACAAGAAGAAAGAAGTGCGCGTGCTTCTCCGCCCGCTCGATAGCCAGCCCCCAGCGCCGTGCTTTTCAGGAGCCGCTACCCTCAATGAACGTCGCGTCGCTCGTTCTCTCACAAGGCACGTGACAAAGTGGTGGAGGTGCGGCGTAAGGCAGAGGACAGGTCGACCGGAGCGCTTGGTGAACTTCATCTTTGACGACACTCTCAACAGAGCTCACCACCGCTTGTGACGTCCCGAAAGCCTTGTGTATTTCTTCGCGCACGACAGTCCGGATTAGTTCGCGAAGGTGGTCATCGTTGCTTCGGGTGGCCGTGAAAATATCGGTGGTGGATGTCACGTTCACTTGCCGCTCATAGAAATTCGATCGTTGCTGCAGCATCTTCTCCATACTTACAGCTTCAGATAAAAATTCGGCGAAAGTCCTCGGAGGGCTCCTCACAAGACCAGCGAGGAGCTGCTCTTTTACTCCTCGCATCAGGTGACGCAACTTCTTATCCTCGGTCATTCCCGAGTCTGCTCGTCTGAAGAGGCGCGTCATATCTTCGACGAACGTGGTAACACTTTCGTTGGGAAGCTGAACGCGGACCTGGATTGCTCGTTCGGCTCGTTCGCGGCGATCAGCACTGGCGTAGGCGTCTAGTAACTGACGGCGGAACTCAGGCCACGACGTCAGTTGCTGCTCACGGTTTTGGAACCATGTGAGCGCGCCGTCTTCCACGCAAAAGTAGACACTTCGAAATTTATTTGTGTCGTCCCATTCATTGTATTCGGCCACGCGCTCGAAGTCGGCCATCCAGTCTTCGACGTCTTCGAAGACCTTGCCATGGAACGACTTTGGAACCCGTGGATTTTGAAGCGTGTACCGGTTCGTCACTGCGGCGCCTTCCATACCGGTTGAGATGGTCTGAAGCGCTGCGGGGTCTTCAGGAGGCAGTCCCCGGATCCTGTGGCTGGCCCGGTGGACCGGCGTATCGATTGGCACGGGGGTAGGGGTTCCGCTGCCAGAAGGGGTCTGCGACATGGGTGAGGAATACCCAGCACTGGATACTGTCCTCGCTGGATTGAAGTGGCAGACTTGCCTTGTGTATCTTGACGACGTAGTTGTCTTTTCTGAAACATTTGAGCAACATCTTCATCGCCTGCGGCATGTGCTAGAAGCGCTACGATCGGCTAATCTCACGCTTAAGCCAGAAAAGTGCCACTTCAGTTATGAAGAGCTCAAGTTTCTCGGACACGTCGTCAGCGCCAAAAGAGTTCGACCCACTTGCCGCTGTAGCAGCTTTTCCTCCTCCTGCCGACAAGAAGGCCGTCCGACGCTTCCCGGGCTTGTGTGCGTATTATCGCCGCTTCATCGACAACTTTTCGAAGATTGCGGAACCCCTGACTCGCCTTACCGGGATGACACGCCATTTGCCTGGACGCATGAGCAACAGGCGGCCTTCGCTGAACTACGACAACGCATGCAGTCAGCACCCGTCCTGGCTCATTTTGACGAAGAGGCTGACACCGAGGTGCATACTGACGCCAGTAACATCGGCCTTGGCGCAGTACTCGTCCAACGCCAAGACGGCCTTGAAAGAGTAATAGCTTATGCTAGCCGCTCGCTGTCCCGTGCCGAGGCGAACTACTCTACCACAGAAATGAGTGTCTCCCGGTCGTCTGGGCGAGCACGAAGTTTCGCCCTTATCTCTACGGCCGTGCCTTTAAAGTGGTTACAGACCACCATGCTCTATGTTGGTTGGCGAACATACGCGACCCTTCAGGCCGACTGGCACGATGGAGCTTGCGGCTACAGGAATTTGACGTCACTATAGTTAATAAGTCTGGCCGCAAGCACGAAGACGACGACACGTTGTCACGTGCTCCCGCCGAATCTGTCAGTCGACAGCCAGAGGACGACGACGGCTTCCTGGGCGCCCTTACTACGTCGGACGTGGTCAAATGGCAGCGTGACGACGCTGAAATTCGACCTCTCATCGACCACTTCGAGGGCCGTCACACATCCATACCACGCCATCTACGTCGCGTCTTGACGTCCTTCTGTCTACGAGACAATCTGCTCTACAAGAAGAACTCCCGCCCGAATGACCGAGCCTACCTTCTAGTAGTTCCCAAAGACTTGTGGGACGATATTCTTTTCGCTTGCCACGACGAGCCTACATCTGGCCACCTCGGCTCCTCACGAACGCTTGCTAGAGTGCGCGAGATGTATTACTGGCCCGGGCTTGTGGCAAGCGTAAAACAGTATGTTAAAGGCTGCCGTGAATGTCAGCGACGAAAGTCACCACCCCTGAAGCCCGCCGGGTTATTGCAACCCATCCAACCACCTCATCAGCCATTCGACCAAGTCTGCTTGGACATCCTTGGGCCTTTTCCCCTGTCAACCGACGGCAACAAGTGGGTGATCGTCGCCACTGACTATTTAACCCGCTATGCCGAGACGGAGGCGCTCCCACGAGCCACGGCTTCTGAGGTAGCACAGTTCTTCATGTGCCACATTGTATTGCGTGATGGTGCCCCTTCCACTGTAATCACAGACAGAGGAACGGGGTTCACGGCACAGCTCATGAACGAATTTTTTCAATTGAGCAACACCAGGCATCGAAAGACGACTGCTTACCATCCGCAGTCCAATGGTCTTACGGAGCGATTAAACAAGACCATCACAGATATGATCTCTATGTACATCGACGTCCAGCACAATACATGGGATCGCATCTTGCCTTACGTGACCTTCGCGTATAATACCGCCGTACAAGAGACGACGCGGTTCGCACCATTTCGCCTCGTTTACGGCCGCGAAGTACAGACGATGCTGGACGCTATGCTTCCGTGTCACGACACCGAGCACCTAACGACTGAAGCCGAAGAATTTGCTGAGCGCGCTGAGGAAGCCCGCCAGCTCGCGCGGCTGCACATCGGTGAGCAGCAACATGCAGATGCACAGCTCTATAACATCCGTCACCGGCAAGTGCGCTACAGTCCCGGAGACCAAGTGTGGGTGTGGACCCCTGTTCGCCGCCGTGGCCTTTGTGAAAAGTTCATTAGCCGGTATTTTGGCCCATACAAAGTGCTGCGCGGCATTAGTGACGTGAACTACGAAGTCGTTCCAGACAGTGCGGCGCAAACACAGCGTAGACAGCAACCTCGCCCTGACGTAGTTCACGTTGTGCTCATGAAACCATATGTTGCGCGTTCGTGATTATTATTTTTTTATTCATCTTTCGACTTACGCTACTGTTTGCAACCTCTCTGTTTCTTGAGACTGTACCCGTCGCGCTTCCCCGCTGCTGTGCTTTTGTTTTTCCTCTAGCTGTGATTGTGTCCTTTGCACGAGCACCTGCCTTGCCCATGCTGTTTCCCCCTCCTTTTCTAACACCGCTTCTTGAGCATCGAGCCGATGCTCTTTCCGAGAAATGCCACCAGCAGTACTGGGTACAGGGCTAAGAGGCAGGCACGGACAAGAAGAAAGAAGTGCGCGTGCTTCTCCGCCCGCTCGATAGCCAGCCCCCGGCGCCGGGCTTTTCAGGAGCCGCCTACCCTCAATAAACGTCGCGTCGCCCGTTCTCTCACAGGGCACGTGACAATATGGTACTATAGAGGGTTTATATTTCTCCTGTCCTCATAAAATATTAAATATATTGGTCACACTGTACGCTTCATTTTACAGGCAAACGCTAACATCCAGGATTTTTGGTAGTGAAGCAAACGACATGCTGCTGAATGCGCCCAAATACTTGGTCACTTGGCTGCGGTGTCCAATTCGAACCTTATTAGGCTCAACCCGCCGAAAAGCAAAGCTACTTTATGCAAAACAAGAAATAAATGTACCATATATCTCTTATACCAAAACTTGCGCTTGTGGACGAACATAACATGGTCGTCCTATATTGAACCTCATTTGCTTTCTTCTTACGGAATCTAAAGAATTACAACCTTTGCTATTGTGTTTTTGGTCAGAAACCATCTTGACGCTTGATCTGTGCCGTAATGTAGTATTCAGTGTAAGTTACAATCACTAAATCATGCTATGTCTGTTATTATCAATTACATGGACATGGTAAGTCTCTCAAAAACTCGATTAGAGATGTATTTTGACATTTATAAAATTTGGGTAAAGTGTACTTCTCCAATAAAGTTATAAACTTTTCGTACCATTTGAGAGTGATATTGTGCAAGTGACCGCCAATGAATAATTGATTCGTTGTGCTTGCGTGTATTTAGCAATAGTATTACCTTGATGATCGTTGATTCTTCATAAATTACGCAGCTACTCATTCACGTATGTGTTTTATGAAGGTACACCTATTTATATATTTATATTAACTATTGTTCTGGATACTGCTGCGTGCAGCCTTAATAGCACTAATCGGGAACCTGCAAGCCCATGACTATACGTTGCTCTTAGGACATTTTAAAGGTGCGGCGCGCTACGCCAGTGCATGCGCACTGCGCGACTTCCCGCGTCAGACTTTCGGCGCGCATCACGGCACCGAACGCTCCAGTGTTCCAGCGCTCCAGGCGGAGTATCAACTGAAATGTGTTGCGGGTTGACTATATTCAATTTATAGCTCCGTATTTCTGGTTTACTAACGGTCCACTATTCCAATTTAGGTCGGGTCTATCGAACCGGCGTAAATTCGCACTTCCGAAAAGTCTAAAACAAAACCTGAAGGGTAGCTCTTCCTGAGACTTCCCTATTCTGTAAGATAGCCTTAGACACAACTTTTTACGTTCGTCATCCACCACGAACGTATAGATTAGGCCGCAACAATTGTTCAAGCAGGAAATCTTAAACACAACTTGGTTCCAAACTTACCAATCTGCACAAAACGTGCTCACCTAGTTCCACTTGCCTGCGCTGTATTTGCCAGGTGTGATTTTTATGGCGGCTATTCGCGAAAACTATCACGCAATACAGAAACAGTACCTCAGAAGATTCACTTGCAAAGAAACGTACAAACGTATGAGTCGCCTTTGCGTGCGCCATAAACACAAATGATACACTCCAACTGACTCAGTAACCAGTCTTATCTCTGTTAAATTCAGTAATCTCGCCGACAGTTAAACATATGTAATAGAACCAGAGCATGTATCTATCTGCCGCTCGTGCGGCGCGAAATGACCGGCGCGAAATGCAGCATGTCACATCTCGACGCCGGCTGCAGCCAGGGTACGCCGACGAACGCCGGATACGTCGCCACGCCCCGCGCTGTGGCGAGGGAACCTGAGAGAGGGGGGTCACCTCGCCGAACGATGACGTCACGTGCGTCGCCTAACAACACCTCCCACCAGCTGTGCGAGGTGACCAGCTGTGCGAGGCGTTGCTAGGCAACGCGCAGTGACATCATCGCCAGGCGCAGTTTTTTGTTCGCACTACGCGGCCTAACCAAGCGCTTAAACAGCTCCGCTGTTAAAAAGCGGCAGGAGCGTAGAGAGCGCGAAGAGGCAAGCGGAGGAGCAGGGCATGATGAAAGCGTCACAAGTAAAGCGCTGTGCCGCGCAAGACACGCACTGCGTCGGCGATGGCTACAAGATGGCCCCCGAGTAGCACGTGTCGTCTGGGAGGTCTGTCTGCGGCAGCTGCGGTGAATGGCGCGCACGCATCGCCAACGCGCTGCGTCTCGCGATCTCTCGATCAGCGAGGCAGTCGCGCCACACTGCGCTCCGTTTACAACGCGCCGTGCCGCAGGAGACAGATGGTAACACGTATAGAGCTGCGCTCAAATTTTCTCAGTAGGGAGTGTCGTAATCGTCAGTAATTTTTTTTGCTTACCTCCTGCTTTAGAAAGATACCACATGCTCTTCTCATTTTGCATATTATGTAAATTTGACTACTACAATAATATTTCATTTGCTTCAAATGCCGGCTGTTAAGGCGGGTGTACTACCTATAAAGAAATAATTTCTTTACAGCCGTCTGTATTGGCAATGGTGCAATGGTGGGCCTCTGGCGGCGCTCGAGTTGCGTCGCGGATAAATAAAAATTTATTGAGCGCCTCTTTTCTTAACAGGAGCCGGCTCATTTCAAATAAACTATTAAACAGGAATCTTCACGTAGCAATTTATTATCCACTGATAAGGTGTGGTTATGCTTTCTGAATTAAACGGCATTAGTTTTTATGCCGCTGAGATAAAATAAATAAGTTCGAAGAAAACATAGGTATCGTAATACTCATCCGAGTATCCAAGATTTTGGAGTGAGGGCTCTAATTCTGCGACATCTTGTGCGTGAACACAAAGGCAGGTTTGCTGTTGAACTTCTATAAAGAATCTTCAAATCTAAATTTTGTCCCTGTGATTGATCTACAATATAGCTGAGTATTCCAAGGCATACTTAGTGCGGACGTCGGCAGCATTGGCAAGAATGGTAACAATGACAATGCACATTTGCTCTGCTGGTAGATTTCTATGCTTCTTCGACGAACCCTGCGGAGCTCATTCACATTCCATCAGAGTCATTCACGTTTTACATCACACCGGTATCTTTGCAGATCGAACACTGATGTCTATTAACCAGGACATAAGGAATATACGTATGCTTAAAAAAAAACATTGAGCCAATATTGAAGCCTGGAAAGGCCTAATATTTTGCGACGTGGTCTTGTAGCTGCTCATGGGATTCGTAGACGTAAACAATTTTCACGGTATTTTCAGAGAGTGCATCACCTTCCGATAGGCGTGGACGCTGGAATGCAACTCATGATTTTTTTTTCGCGCTGTTATTGTTGTGAGCTTCCAATGCCGTATTGTGTTAACAAGCTGTGACCCAGCCATATCGAACGCCATAATTGCGAGCGTGCACTAAAAATTTTTAGTACTTGATGTGCGAACCAAAGAAGGTTACCGCAGAAACGGCGACCTCCCTGAAATTCTCCGCCGTTGATTCAGCCGTTGCTGCAGACAGCGGACTGACTATTTATCACACACGTCACTGAAGCATGAAGTGAAATATGGCTCGAGAAGGTCAGGAATTTATGATGCGTTCATTAGTGAATAAATATTTATCAGAGTGATTTGCCGCGCCCGACTGTTGACGCACAAGCAAGGAGAGTATATGGAGTTTTGTTTTGTTAGACCATACAGAATTTATCAAAATCGGCTGCGGCAGAAAGCCAATTTGTAGTCATTAGGCGTCAATACTCATCATCATCATCATCATCATCATCAGCCTATATTTATGTCCACTGCAGGACGAAGGCCTCTCCCTGCGATCTCCAATTACCCCTGTCTTGCGCTAGCGTATTCCAACTTGCGCCTGCGAATTTCCTAACCTCATCATCCCACCTGACTTTCTGCCGTCCTCGACTGCGCTTCCCTTCTCTTGGTATCCATTCTGTAACCCTAATGGTCCACCGGTTATCCATCCTACGCATTACATGGCCTGCCCAGCTCCATTTCTTCCGCTTAATGTCAACTAGAATATTGTCTACCCCCGTTTGTTCTCTGATCCACACAGCTCTCTTCCTGTCTCTTAACGTTAGTCCTAAGATTTTTCGTTCCATCGCTCTTTGTGCGGTCCTTAACTTGTTCTCGAGCTTCTTTGTTAACCTCCAAGTTTCTGCCCCATATGTTAGCACCGGTACAATGCAATGATTGTACACTTTTCTTTTCAACGACAGTGGTAAGCTCCCAGTCAGGATTTGGTACTGCCTGCCGTATGCACTCCAACCCAATTTTATTCTTCTGTAAATTTCTTTCTCGTGATCAGGGTCCCCTGTGAGTAATTGGCCTAGATAAACGTACTCCTTTACAGACTCTAGAGGCTGACTGGCGATCCTGAATTCTTGTTCCCTTGCCAGGCTATTGAACATTATGTTTGTCTTCTGCATATTCATCTTCAACCCAATTCTTGCACTTACTCGATGAAGGTCCTCAATCATTTGTTGTAATTCCTCGCCATTGTTGCTCAATAGGACAATGTCATCTGCAAACCGAAGGTTGCTGAGATATTCGCCGTCGATCCTCACTCCTAATCCTTCCCAGTCTAAGAGCTTGAATACTTCTTCTAAGCATGCAGTGAATAGCATTGGAGAATACTCATAGCGATGGCTATTGATGCCAAGAAAAATTTGAATGAGTAATGAGCTAATTAAGAAAAGTTCAGTAAATTAATTCTTTGAATTTGATTTGCGGTGCATATGGAAAGTCATAAACTGTAGCCGGGGGTAACAGATTTTACGTATCGCACCGTTTTGAATATGGGGGTCATGAAATTTGCAAGAAATTCAGCATTGTTCACATGCGTTTTTACAAACCAACATTTTAGGCATTCAAGCACAATATTAACTGGAAGGCCCATGTATTTTGTAGCGCACATTGGCTAATAAAATCTCGAAACGTGTGTCATTCTGAAAATTCGGCTCAAGTGGATACGCTTTGCGAACGATTTGTACATTGCAATGTGTCTCGCAAGGTACTAGCATTAGTATTAGTATTAGTTTAATATTTAGTAGAATATGGAGTCCAATTTGTAGAACTTTTAAGATCTGCCTCTTTAGTAATCCAAATCAATGACTAGTAACGTGCTATATGCCACAGACGATTTTCTATAATGTTGTATGGTCTAAGAAAAGACGATATATGCTGGCATATATTGCCTTTAGAAACGCGAATCCAAGGAAATGGCCAATGTGTGTTGTCTGCAGTGACATGGCTCTAAGGATTCTGGTTTCTCTGAAATGGAACGTTGGTGTCATCTGCCACCACGTGGTCTGTTTTTTGCGAGGTTTTGCCCCAGCGGTGACAGATGGCGATGTCACTGCAATGGTACGTTGCAGTGACATCGCAAATTTCCTGCGTAGCTAATCAAGGTATTCATCATCAATATCGAGAACCAATCTCAAAACGAGCGCCTCCATAATGCCCGAGCTCTGTTGATCTGAATCAAGGGTGGCAAATGCCTGCAACACCATTCACTTCCCCTGAAGGGAGTACACGGGCCATAAACAGCTACCCATTCGGCCTCAAGTGGACCGGCCTATTTAGGCCAGGTGCTCCCATGTGCGGCGATGACATCACTTGAGTTGCAGTTGTACAACGGAGGACGAAAAAATCCACTTCTGCAGTAAAAGTTCACAGTTTAGAAAGCAGCGAGAAGCTTGTTAGCGCGCAACGTCATGCAAGACAGGCCTCTGGCCTTACTGCCGACTCTGACTCTCCGAGACGCACGGGCGACGTAGGCAAACGGAGGAGGTGGGTGGATGAGCCTGGGCAGCTTTTCTCTCCTCAATGAGCTGTGCAACGCAACAGAAACGGGCCCTGCGCTTACGGTAATGCCTGGTGATGCCTTCGAAAAAAAAAAGAAATTATGCAGAGCGCATGAACTGTGGGAGTCGGTGTTGTGCGAAGGAAAAAAAATGTTGGTGGTAGCGGGCTACCCATCACCGTTTGGGATTATGCAGAACATTACCAGCTGGTGACGACGGTGATGACGATCCACTGGCGCCGTCTGCATGATTCCTTCTCCGGCCGTTTGACGGGAGCTTACGACATGACGATTGTTGGCTTCCACATGGGTACCTGGCGAGCGCGTCAGCGAGAAAAACACGGATTGTGACGTCATCAGCGACATGTTCATACCTGCGAACTCATGAGTTTCGACCAATCCTACATATTGTAGGGGCATGGCCATAAGTTTCCCGAGAAAATGCCCCTACCATACAGCAAAAACAAAAAAAATGTGGTTGATCCCTCTTATATAGGAATCGGTATAGAACACGAAAGTGAAACGTGTCTTCACAGAAGTAGTGTAATGTTTATTGCACATTGATATATAATGTCTATTGGTGTTTTGTGGCTAAAGCGCCCTTAGGCGTTGATGCACCCACGCTGACGCCTGGTGGCACGTCTCCTCCATCACGACTACCAACGTCGATGACCATGAGCAACCGTCGTGCATATGGAAGCTGCACTACGCTGCACACGCTAGCACAACGCGAAAGACGAAGCACGTAACTGACACACTAATACAACGCGCAAGACAAAGCACGTAACTGAATCGTCACCGAGTCAAATCAGCGCGTACAGCGCGTCGTAATTGCAGCCTCCGCGATCAACTTCAGAAACATTTTCAGAGCTAATTGCGGAGGCCACGCTCCGCTGTGCTGAGTACGGTGAACGCCACCTAGGTGGCGTTGGTAGTGCTTCTTGATGCCAGCGTCCCTTCGAATGCTGGCATCGAGGCCTCGTAGTGCTGAGACCACCGAAGCGTTCACTGTCGGTGCGCGTTAGTGTCATAATGCAGTACTTCTCTTTTCTGCTCGTAGGCGGCGGCACCGCCCCGAGCAAGAGCGCGGGTACACGGAGGAGTGTTAGATATATAGACGGTTTTCAGCAGCGGCGCACGGGCGCGGCCATGTTTGATCACGTGATTGCGCCGGCATGACTGGCCTTGGGTTGAAGGCCAGCGAAGGAGCCGTACTGCTGTTGTCGTGGGCGACGGTGCGGCAAGCGGCGTTGTTTCGGGTCCACCGATGGACAGCGGCTGGATCGACGACACAAAGCTTTGTCCCATGGTTCAACGATCATGTAAGTGAACCATTGTTTGTCATTTTAACGTTGTATGTGCTCGCGCCGGAGCGCTCTGGCGCTCGATCATCGTGCATGCGCGTCGCTCGTTCGCGCCGAGCGATTCGAGCTCATGGAGGCTTCTTGTGCGGCGTTCACGTCAGTTCGCTAGTTCTTTTTCCTTTTGTGGTTAGTGTGGTGTACTTAAGCTACGATCTGAGCTGTTTGAAGTGGTTGCCCAGCCTCTCGCGCTTTGCTTGACGGCCTCGAATGTGTATGCTTGAGCGCCGAGTGAAAAATCCGTGTCCGCTTGTGTGTTGACATCTCGCTCGCTGGTATTTTAGCTTCCCACATACGTTGAGGCAAGCGTTTGCCTCGATACTGGTGCACTGATCTCTGCAGAATTCACCTGTGCGGCGGGCACGCAATAGTTTCGCGTAGTTGACTTCAGAGCGGCAGATTGTGATTGTTGGATCCACTAACTGAATGCCCCCGAACGGGTGTTGTTTCATAGTAAAACCCGTGTCACACGGGCACGTTCGATCGCAATTGAGCCTCGATCCGAATCCAGTCGGTCGTGATCCGCAAATCGTAATCGAAGTGTCCGATTTCGATCGGAGACCTATGTAAGCAGCTTCTAGCTCAGTGTGACAGAAAACGAGGTACAACGAGAAAGAAAGAGATCCGAAGAAATAACCCTCTAAAAAGGCCGTTTTATTTTTTATGCACGTATAATTTTGAAAATCTGTGTGCTGCGTCGACGCCATGCACGTAGTTATGAGAGTTTGAACTTTCCAAACTCTTCATAGGAGAGCAACACCAGCTTAGTAATCAAATATGTATGAATTATTGAAACTCCAGAACTATAATTTATAAATCCAAACGATCAGTTTAATATCAGACTGTATATATCGTGTTATTTTAGTTATTTCAAACATCTGCGGATGTCTTGAGGAGTAAATAAAAAATCAGCTTTCTTTCATTGCCATTTTTTTTCGTTCCCGCAGTACATACAAATGTTTCTCCCCTATTTCAGTTGTCTACGACTACATGGTCAAGGCAATCGACCAAGATGGAAAGCCTGCACTGGACTACAGTGGGTTTGCAGAGGGCATCAACCTTTTTGACAGTGGCAATGTTGGGAAAGCTTTGTGTCAATCGAAGGATGGCATCTGCAGCATAAAGCTCTGTTCCAAGCTGCAGTGTTGGGTAGGGATAGTCCTTGGTTGGACGCCCATCAACAAAGTGAATAGAACATGCCTGAAAGAAAAGGGTGATTCATGTAATATTTACAATGGTTTGCTTTTATTCGAACGTAAGAATAAAGGAGTCCATATAAATAAAAAGCACGCACATGGGTAACGCATGCAGTTCTTATTGCAAACTGCCACAAATGTGACAAAAAAGGCAATAGCAATGTGCTGCCAATGTCTTTTCCATAATCACAAATAATGTCATAATTTCATAGTGTCAAATAATGCCACAATTTCGCGATGTCAAAAGAGGCTATGAAAATTAAAGTAAATAATATATATATTCAGCATGCGCTTTGGGGGAAACCTAAAAGACACAAGGCAGAAGGAAACAGCTGATTTGTAGTTACCACTACTTTAATACGCAGCTAATCAAATAATGTCAAACTGGTAAGTTTGAAATTATTTACTTTTATTTTCATGGTTTCTCTTGGCATTTACGATAAACGATACGATAAACACGCAACCAACGCTTCTAGCGTTGTTTAAAACAATAATTTTGTGCTACAGCGTCAACACAGCTAGCTTTCGCGCACCGGTGGCCACAAACAACGCCAGGTCTACGTTCTGATCACACCGTGCATCCGAAACAGCAGCGAAACCAACATATGTAAAATCAGACGCGCAGGCAGGAATTCGTCAAGCTTAACGATTTAAAAATGCGATTCAGATAGCACTTTTCCAATCTTTCTTGCAGGAGTTCTCACCACGACAACTAGTACGCCTTAATTGGCACCGATCCCGGCGCATATACGCACGTGGCGTGTAATTTCGCTTAAGGATAAACATCACTGATAGCAGGTGACTGTTCCAATACGATATCGCTAATGCTTGTGTTCTGCCACGGAAACACCGCACGGTGACTTTAATGTACAGCAAGCGCAAGATGGGAAGTTGATACACTATTCCGCACGCCGAGCGCGTTCGCTTATTCGGTACTATGATCTGCCACTTACTCTTGCCGATGTGCCTTAATTGAAGTTCTTTCTCTGTAGGTTCGCTATCCAGCATTGTCGGGTGAGCTTGTTTTTCTTTCCTTGAGGAAATCGGCGCATGGAAAACGGCCTCGGGCACGGGCAGTCTTGATGCAGCTGTGGCGCGTGTATTTCACACACCGACGTGTTCCACAGCTCAATGTCGCCATCACAGTTTTTGCATCCGACCACAGCACACGTTTTCCCTCTTAATCTCCACATGGAGCAGAATATTGTTCGACGTTTGACATACTGCGCTTGTTAAACGCCGCTGGCTACGCATTCGCGACTGAGCAATGGTAGTTTCGTTTGCGCGCCCAAGGGCAGAGATGTCCAACACGCGCGGCGCTCCGGTGGCGCCATCTGATTTCAATTGCACAAACCGGCTGCTGCAAATCGTCTATAAGGCGCGTCTGTGTAGCTCTCTGCAAATGCGTTTGTGGCGCAATGGGTTAAACGCTCGGCTATCTATCGTCGCGGACCGAGAGGTCGTGGGTTCGATTTCCAAATTTTGCATGTTTGTGGAACTTTTTCTTCTGGTTTCTTTCTTTGTATTATGTTCTATGACGTATTTCCATGACGGAAATACGTCAGTGAAGTCTTGGTGGACCCCGGCATAAAACACTTTCGTGTTAAAAAAAAATAAAAACAAAGCGCGTTATACAGTACAGCAGCATCGTAATTGTCATTATGCTCGAGGTAGCTAGCCGAAGTATGATTTAAATCCAAGACACTACAGTGAAGGCATGAAGGCAGAACTCAGTTATCTTCAGGTCGGTGCATGCTTTGATGAGTGCGCGTGGGGCAAAGGTCAAATCTTCGTTGCATATTGACCTCCTTTTTAGTCAGCGTCGCCGCTACCGAGGTTTGTTCTGCGGCCAAGCACTTTAAGAGTATAAAGGGCCGCTATCCGGGGGCATAGTAGGTCTTCCTCAACTTTACAAGCACACACGCATCGTCTCTGGTCACAGTAGCAGCATCGAGTCTTCTAGTGACGGTACTGGCAGGCATCCAGATCTCTTTCGGACGTTCCTGTGGCCCAGAAAAAAAAGTGTTCCTTTTCTTGCTAAATATCTAGGCACCTGGAAATAGGTGCAAGAAAACAGCATGCATAATTACATCTTGTTTATGAAAAGGGAACAAACCGCCGACAATTCAATGTTTCTTTCCAAATGTACACGTCTTTGTTAGTTAAGGAGAACTAAATTTTTCCACCGAGTAGGGAACCAAACAGACCATTTTCCATGCTTGATGCCTGCGCGAACGTGGAGAAAATACAGGAAATCCGTCCCGCCGACGCCATTGTCGAATAAAATAACAGTCGTAGTGCAGGTAATATACAGTGAATAATAAAAACGCCGATGAATATCGTCTGAAAAAAATAAAACACTTGTAGTGCAGAAGATATACGGTACGTTAATAGCAAAATTCCACTTTATTCTGTTTTCCGGTTATGATATGGCATAAAATTTATAAATGTAACATTTTTCATATATATGAAGTATGCTTCAGTCTCTCAAAGCACTAAAAGGCTTTCAACGTAAAACCTGGAGCTTGTAGAACGAGCGTGCCGTCTGCAAGCATATAGCGAAAAAGAAGACAACGCTTGCAAAATCACGGATATTACCTGAAGGGTGGCAACAATCTATAAGGTTCCTTTTCAGCATTGGCGCCTCGTAACAAGATGATTATCACAGCGTGCACGTCGCTGCAGTAGCAGCTCTGTTTGCGATTCGTTTCGTGGTTACAGCAAGAGACTGAGGAGCGCAAAGAATTTCGCTCTTTCAAGTCGTGTTGTGCTTCCTTTTGAACTCCGATACATGTGTTGACGTGTCCTCTCTGCGGTGCTACGCAAAATAACTTTACAAAACGGAAGCTAACAGCGGCACGGTTCTAGCTGTATACGGTAACAACGTCAGCGTCATACACTATGGCCAGCATACGACAGCGGTGCTGAGCAGCCACCTCGAGAACAGCTAGGGCGCAATAGGGCAAGGACAACCGAGGCTGCCGCGATGTGGTTCTGTATTGCTGCATCCGGGTTGTGCGTCGTTGAACAACCCCTTATTGAAAATAAAGGAAAAGCCGTGCGGGGCGCGCCGCGTCCACTAAGACAGAGCTCAAACGGCAGCTGGACAAGGGGATTACAGCGTAGCAGAATTATGTTTTCTCGTATGTTCAAATTAAAGTCAGGCACCACCACGTCTGCAGGTTGTGCGTAACTCGTACACTAGGAATTTTAGGACGCATTTCACTTTTAGAAATTAAATTATTTCAGTAACGTATACCCCGCAGCGGGCCTACGTGGGTCGGGATGCGTGGTTCGGGATGATTTTGCTCATAGGACAACGCCATCGACGCCGGCGCCGAAACCGTATGTTCTGCGACACTGGGCTCTGAATGCTATCGTATAAAAATATTATGGAAAGTGACGACTCATGCAGTATCGCAGGCTAAAATGTAGGACTGCTTAGCAATCGCGGCCTGCTGCGAAGGTGCATGCATGCCTTTTGGAGCAGCTTTTGAAACGATAATAGCTAAAGGTCACAGTACACAGAGGAGGGTCTTTCGACGAGACGAGCGTTCAGGTGGAACAATAAGAGTAGTAGGTGGAGTCAAGTTTCGTATGGCTCTGACGAAGACCATAACAACACGTAGGTAGAAAAGGTCACTCCTAACGTCAGAAAAATAAAGAGGATAACTGAGCAATATCGTTTAAACCGATGTCTACTGAAACACCAAAACACGATAGTGAGGCGGCCATACATCGTTAGACGTAGTTTGTCACGCCTTAGCAGATAGAATAGCAAATACATCCTACAAACATATCTCCAGCACTCAAAGTCTGCAGGGGCTAATCAGAATTAAAGCCCTTTGGTCGACGACTTCATTGATTCTTCTGAACATAGCTTGTGGAAGAGCGTCTAGAAATAATATTGTTAATATGTTGATTCAGGAAGCCGGTTGACGAAATTATTTGCAATTTCGATTCACGGCTCCACCAGTTGCAATTCCCTCCTGTTCTTTTCTACAGTCCTCATTACTAGCTCAAGTATTCGTGCGTGGAGTTCCAGTCACCAGAATAATACTTAGCGTTTTTTTTATTTACAAATATTTATGGATTAGGCTTCCGTTGCGATGAAAGGTTTTTCAGATTCCAGGTTTTCTGAGCTGAGGTATGTGCGCAGGCGTGGCACCCCTATCCCTATATACACGTGTAGAGTTACATCAGCGATTGCTGCCGTTTATTGACAGACGACACAATATGGAAGTGGTGGTACACAATGACCAACTAAGTCTCGAGGTAACATTTAATAACCCCTGCTTTTTTCTAGTGACGTATGTGCTTATTTGATCTACACCACAATTGCATAAAGGTCGGCGGGATCAAATTGGAGAACTCAAGCGGGCAACAGCGCCACTATTCGCTTCCACCTGAATAGAAAAGAGCAGATGAACTGTGCAGCTGAAAACTGGAAAGTTCATGATTTATTTTGTTATTCTTTCGCAAGAAATTTGACAATGGCTTCATTGGCGGAAAAGTAACAGCAGGTGGCTCGGCTTTAAATTTTTAGTTTTCTTGGCATGAGGAAAAAGTCAACTTTCGCACGTGGCAATGAAGACAGTACACGTAAACTGCGGGCGCCTTCGACGCGATATCTTAGTACACTGTCTATATTTGCACCTTTGTATTGTGACAACAAGCAATTGAGGACCACGTTATGGATACCCCCAAGAATAGTGGAGCTCAACCGAAGATACAGAGAAGCATTTCGAAGGTTTCGGTGACTACCCCCTTTCGTAAGAAGTGTTACATCACTCTCTTAGTTGTCGTTCATGCCGTCTTCGTTGCGGTGCTTTTTAGTGACCGTGGTCCTTATATTTTGAGGACACTTCGACGGAATGGTATAGCGACAAGTACAACAAGCTACAGGAAAGTAAATGTGACGTCCAGAGCTACATACGGTTGGAAGACATTGACAGCGTGCAGTCATCAAATCCCTAAGATATTCTACTTCATAGATACCACTCCAAATAACCTCGAAAAGCGTCAGGGGCTTCGCAAGACCATCGGTGATCCTTATGTTCAGTCCTTGATAAACTCGAGCATCGTTTTCTTTGTTGGTTCATCGGCTAATCATGAAGAACAGCGCGTGCTTGTAGAGGAAGCTATTCGCGAGGGAGACCTTGTCGTGCTAAACATCACAGAGAGCCACCGTAACCTCACCCTGAAGTTTCTTCTGGTTGCAAAGTGGATTCTTGATAACTGCCCTCTTGATGCTGCAGTCACTCTTGTCAAGATGGACGATGACGTATTTGTCAACGTCTACGCCTTATCGTCTTACGCGAGCAGCAGTGTAATGTGGCTAACCGGCATCCACTGTGTCATTTACAGAAACGCACCTCCACAGCGAAAACAGAGTGATCAGTGGTACGTAAGCAAAGAGGAGTACGCATCTGACGTGTACCCTGCCTACTGTGCTGGAGAGGCATTAATCATGAAGCCTGCCGTATTGTCCGCCATCGTGAGCGCTGCAGTTCGTGTGCCGCACTTCTGGATCGCCGACGTCTACGTGACCGGAATCGTAGCAGAATTCGCCAACGTGAATCTGGTGGACTTATCGCGGCACGTCATATTTCACAAACAGAAAAACATGGTAACCGTTAGTGATACAACGTTGTTTGTTTACACGCGCTCAGCTGGTGTGTCCAAAGAGAACATTAACTCTCTTTGGGACAGCATTCGGCAGAAAAATCAGACAGTGCAGCGAGATTTTCACAAATATGTAGAAGTACACTACCGTACTGTAGGGTAAATTAGAAACTCCAAAATAATGTAGCGTGTAACGATATTATAACCAGCAGCTAATGTGTATTGTTTTAGCCATTTGAACAATGAAATATTTCGAAAGTGCGCCCATATCACTGAGCAACCGAAGTGAACACAAGCATATCTCTCTGTTGTGAAAACGGGATGAAGAAAAATAAACACTTGGCAAGTGACCATATCATGCAATCCTGTTTCTGTCTCGTTAGTTTCACTATCAGAAGAATTCATCACTTGTAATCACTAACACTTATCGTAAGAAAGAAGGCTAATTGCATTACTGTCGCCAATTATCTCCAAAGCATGAATTCACTGCCAATATTTCTTAAACTAAATCTTGAATCGGCTTACACAGACTTAGATGGACCCTTGATAGTGAGTGCGAGAGAGCCTCGCTGTGTAGAATGTTGACGAGTTTGAGTCCGGTTGAGCCTGACAGAGAATTTGGTGAGTGAGCCCTAGTGAGTCCACAGAAAAAAATTATTTTCTGAGTTAGTCTAGGTGAGTTCCATTTATTTTGCCGGCGTGTGACACTCATGCGCATCCAATAAATTTGCCTTCATAGATAAAGCCCCAGAATATATGTATGGTGGAAGTATACTACATAAAGTGTTAGCTAAGGGTACAGCTTATAAGCTGCTGGGTATTGAGTATACCGTATACACACCAGGCTCATTCCACATTTTTCCGCATAGATGTAGGTAGTTGTAGTTTTTAAGAGCGCGAAGACTCATACGCTCTTCTTACAGGCGTCAGTGTGAGTGTTAGTGGGAATGTATACAAGTGAAGGAGCAGAAAAATGATTAACCTGGTGAATGTGGTAGAATAATGAGCTTGAGTAACTGCAGGCGAGTTTGAATGGATGCAAGAGCTGCTAAGTGCCCACGAGTATGAACGCGAGTGACTGGTGAGTAGTTGTGATTATGAATTGATGTATGAACGTCTGTGAACGCTGTTGACAGGTAGTAAAAGAGTTACGCTAGTGCTCACCTCACGTGCCTGCCGGGATAGCGTAAAAAAGCGAACTAATTATATTCCGCGTTAGACTTATGTTATTCTTTGATTTCATGAGAATAAATTGGAGGTACCATATGATACCGTGCGAATATAAATGTACTTCAGTGGTTTTCCCGGCCAGCTCAAAGGACTTAGTTAGATCAATGTGCGCATATGCAAGCGGCTACACTATGTATCTTATCCTTTAGACCTTTTTTGTGCAACGTGTATTTTAGAAGAGGTAAACCGCCCGCATCTAGGGACACCCAGCAATTCCAAGTTTATTGAATCTGTCCCCATACATCACATATTATTTTTTACAAAGGTTCAACTAAATACCTTAAAACATTCGCAAGCGGCTGAGGCTTTATTCTCCAGGCGAACAGTGCGAATTGCGTGGAATGACAGCGTGTTTAAACAAAGATCAGGAGTGTGCGCAAGCGTATCACTGCACCGGTGCTTAGTGACATTTCTTTGAGTGCTGTGTACCTCGAATTTGAAACAACCTGGGACGGTATTGCTCTCAATCATTTTAGGTACGTTAATGATTACCGTGTTATAGCCGAGTCCAAAAGGTGAATGGACCTTGTGGCAGATGTATGTAGTTTTTAGACCTAACATTACAATTCAGTGCGTGCCACTCTCACTGGATGTATGCCCCACGGTGTGTGAAACCCATACTTAATTGACTTTCATTCGGGCCATTAAAATGTAGTAAAAAATGCCATTTCGAAATTGTGTTTCAATACCACCTTGAAGGTCTGCCCGTACGAGATAGAGAAAGGTTTGCGGAGGCAGTTATAACAACTAAAGCAATCCAGGTATCCTGATGACAGCTTGGTCTTTATGAGGGAAAGGGCCCTGAAAGGAAAAAAAATGTGGTTGATCCCTCTTATATAGGAATCGGTATAGAACACGAAAGTGAAACGTGTCTTCACAGAAGTAGTGTAATGTTTATTGCACATTGATATATAATGTCTATTGGTGTTTTGTGGCTAAAGCGCCCTTAGGCGTTGATGCACCCACGCTGACGCCTGGTGGCACGTCTCCTCCATCACGACTACCAACGTCGATGACCATGAGCAACCGTCGTGCATATGGAAGCTGCACTACGCTGCACACGCTAGCACAACGCGAAAGACGAAGCACGTAACTGACACACTAATACAACGCGCAAGACAAAGCACGTAACTGAATCGTCACCGAGTCAAATCAGCGCGTACAGCGCGTCGTAATTGCAGCCTCCGCGATCAACTTCAGAAACATTTTCAGAGCTAATTGCGGAGGCCACGCTCCGCTGTGCTGAGTACGGTGAACGCCACCTAGGTGGCGTTGGTAGTGCTTCTTGATGCCAGCGTCCCTTCGAATGCTGGCATCGAGGCGTCGTAGTGCTGAGACCACCGAAGCGTTCACTGTCGGTGCGCGTTAGTGTCATAATGCAGTACTTCTCTTTTCTGCTCGTAGGCGGCGGCACCGCCCCGAGCAAGAGCGCGGGTACACGGAGGAGTGTTAGATATATAAGGCGCGTCTGTGTAGCTCTCTGCAAATGCGTTTGTAGCGCAATGGGTTAAACGCTCGGCGATCTATCGTCGCGGACCGAGAGGTCGTGGGTTCGATTTCCAAATTTTCCATGTTTGTGGAACTTTTTCGTCTGGTTTCTTTCTTTGTATTATGTTCGTGTACATTGTAAGCTGACGTATTTCCGTGACGGAAATACGTCAGTGAAGTCTTGGTGGACCCCGGCATAAAACACTTTCGTGTTAAAAAAAGCGCTAGCAAGGTGCTTCATGCAGATGAGACACGTGAATTTTATTAATTTTTGAGTTCATTTAGAACATAATGAACTCCTTCGTTAATTACTTTACGACACATATTGCAATTTAGGAATTGTAGCCGGTGAATTTGCAAGACGCATCTACTTAAAATGAATTTCTAGGATGACACCAGTTTCGAGATATTATTTCCCAAAGTGTGGGCCAGAACACATGGGCGTTCCGCTTACTTTTGCGCTTTAAATGTACAAAACAGCATTTTGGTAAAAAAGTAAGCGGAACAACAGTGCATTTTTACGGTGAGTTTGATGGCGTTTATCTCCAGCCAGGTGTCATTCTGGAAATTAATTTCAAGTGGATACGCCTGACAAGCTCACCGGCTACAATTCGTAAATTGCAATATGTGTCGTAAAGTATTTAGCTAATACGGTAATTAGTGAATTTAGGGCAATTACTGAAATATATGTTTCGATTTCTCGTGCTACTAATGTCCGCTTCTTCGAACAACCCAGCTCAATGATAAGAATTATGCTACCTGGCACAGGCGATTTCTAAAAATTCCGTAAAACATAAAAATGATCACCCTGCATATCGACCCAGGAAGCGACAACGCTTTTCCTGCGCACTGATTCCTCCTCGATAAGGTAAGAGCAAATTATGGAATATGGCAGAGCGTTAAGCAAGGTAACCGATCATTGCATCTGTACAACATTGATCATTGCGCACCTGCACAGCATTACTAAACTTATAAAAGTTGTGTAATGATGTGCAGGTGCGCTACCGTGGTCTGGGTACGCTTAAACATTAATAACGTCAGACAATTAAGAGTGTATCGGCATTTTGTGCCTTCCATGAGAATTGTTTTTTCATGCATTTATTTCTACGTTACCTTAGGACACTTTGTAGAGCCTCAGTATCGCATGGAAATACTGTTAACAAACGGAAGCGTGATTTCTTGATGCTATGCTGCAGCAGCTAGGCTGTAACATATAGCCTGTAAATCCACCCTAGTTGAAAAAAAGTCGCCATTTCGCCCGAGAGGCGAAGCATCGATTGCGATAGTACATTAGTACACAGCTATACGAAGTAAGGATAGTAGTTTTTAGGCCGCATAAACTTCGAAACATTCGCTAACTAACGAATTACCGAGCATGGTGTCAGCGCGCACAAGCAAACATGAACACATCACACTCGATAACCGCGGACACTTGCAGTCAAAACGCTGCTTTGAGCAAGCGCGGTAGCAGCACCGAGAGAGTGACCTTTGTGCTGTCTATCGCTTTAACGGAAATTGAGCGGCGAAAACACAGCGCTCACAGTGAGCCGTCCCCAAATCGCTTTCAAGATACGGCGTGCGCGACGACGCGCGACCGCCCAAACTACGCGGTTGCTGACGGAGGAGAAACCGCGCCGCCTTCCTCCCGCGCTGTTTTCCCGCTGTCCTCCTTTCGCGCGCTAGATTGTGCAGTGATCGCCCGTTCCCCTTGTGCCCGGTCGCGAAATACGCAGTTGGTGCCGGACATGGAGGACGGAAAAAAGCTGAGGAGAGGCCTGACGTCGCTCTTTGTGATGCTAAGTGACGCCGGAAGTTGGCGTTACTCCGCCATCTTGTCGTGGCACATTCTCTTTTCTTGTTTACATTTCTCGCGAAACCACGCCGCGCAGCGCGCGACCACGCTGCTTGGGCGCACGTGCTGCGCACCGATCCTACCCATTTAGGCCATGAAACACTACAGATGGGTAAGCATGCATTGAGAATGCCGATGTCGAGGGCAACAAAATTAAGCACATATGCGTAAAAACTCCACCGGTACACCTGTGCAGGTGTGTATGACCCTCGAAAGCGCTCTGCTCAAACGAGCTCGTGCTGTTGCGAGTACTGCGAGAAACAAGTAACAGTTGAGCAACATGTGCTTTAATATGTACAAAAGCAAGTTGTTACTGAACACAAAGGTCTAAAGCCAGGATTATGTATTCTTGCATAATGTTCAACGTTATCATCGTTACTTATTATCACCCACTGTCAAAAGCAGGAATACTGCACGACTGTCACTGACCTGCAAGGCGTTCATTGTACAGATTATGAAACACAGCGGTTTGGGTGTACAATGATAGGTTAGTATGATTCCGCCGAAGAGGGCAAAATTTCCCGCAGATATTCCTTAGTCTGTGGCCATTGCCGTAGCGCGGTACATTGCGTACAGCGTTGCGTGCGCATTCATATCACGCGTTTGAGTTCCTTCAGTACCACCTGGCCACAGAAACATCCGGGAGAGCACGGTCCAGCAAATACAGCGGAACAAAACACTAACGCAAACCTGCCTACACGACGCCTTTGCCACGGTACGAAACCTACGGTGCAACAAGTGTGAGCATACACACCATAAAAAAGCCGCCATTGTGCCACGGCAACATGGCCGCTACAGCGCAAAAATGGTGAAAAAAATAGAGAAAAAATACCATGACTACGTCACCATGACCACGTCACGTCCTCTACACTTTTCTCCTAGCGCGCGGAGGGGTTAGAGCCTCTCCTCAGTTTTTTCCTTCCGCCATGGTGCCGGAGTATCATGCCGCCTTCCCTTCCTCCCTCCAATCCCCCCACGGCCTTTCGCGCGACGGAAACCATCGCGTTTGCTCTCCGCCTTCCTCTCTCGCACGCGCCAGATTGGGCCGCAATCGTCGGGTCCCGTCCCACGCTTTCTCTCGCACTTGCCGCATATGGTGCGCGGCGATGACTTTATCGCCGTTGGACTTCATACGAAACCTCATGGCGACGACCACGATGACGGCGATTGCAGAAATTCGCCTGGAATTTACATATAATTGCTATCGCAATAAAATTCACAACGTCATGTCTGTTTGCACGAGAGCGTCAATCACACACGGGTTAGGGCGTATCTGGTGTGTTTGGTGCAACCCACGTTGTTTGGTGGGATGTGCTGTGAACTGACCTGTTTTGACCTGGTGCGAACCAACCTGCGGTGAGGCGGTATGCATCAGCCTGGCATCACCTCGTGTTGCGTGCCATAGTTTGATCTGCTTCTACCTCGTGTGATAATACACGCATGAGCACCAGTAAAAAATTGCGAGTAATCAGGTCATCATTAGCAGGTTTAATGACTAGAATGAAATAGAGGCTGAATCTAGTAACTGGTAAAAGGTTACGCCCAGAATACTTCATTTCAATTTTTCCAGCATCAAATGTATGGTGAATCGTTGCATTTACAATTTTTCCATTGGGTAATTACAGCGCCGACAAACAACCTAATGTTGAAAGAAATAGCTAGCTTAATTTACTTTATTATTTTGCGGTGTGCTGCCTGGTTCGGCACAGCTCCCTTGTATTTTGCAACAGCCAGTACTGGATGTTCTTACTTGCTTCCTTGATGTAATCTTCTGAGAGGCCTATTGTGGTGGCATACCCTATTGCAAAAACCAGCCACTTCCAGTGCCTCCCAGTGTGAAACAAGCGCTTTTTCTGACGCTGGATCGCACTGGGTACACTGGCGCTCGCTGGGAGTCACTATGAGTTTCTGGGAGACTGGTGAGATCGCTGGATCACACAGGCCGAGACGCTGGTTTCGATGCTATGACGGTGGATCTCACTGGTGTTCGCTGGGTCGTACTGGAATCTGCGCTTGTTTCGTTTGCGTCGCACTGCTGCAGTATAGGCGCTCTTAAATATTAAATACTTGATCCAATTTTATGGGCAGGTACTAGTCTGCTATGCTAAATAACGCTATAATGTGGGATAAATGTCTGTTTCGTGTCGGCGGTCTTGCACCTTGGCATAAAGGTGTGTGAGCTGCCCATGCATGTGCAACACTAAAGATAACTTTCATTTTGTGCATTTTCCATTTGACTCCGCGGATAGCTGTATTCGTGAACGAAATCACGCAAACGCGGATAACGCCTTGATTTCTATTAGTTAGTACGCAACCGATGGCTGCAAGATGTCGCAGTGTTGTGCCGTCGACACGAAACCTAGCAGCTTGCCGCTGATTGATATTATCGCACCGATAACAAAGCTGAGGCGATTCGTGCGCTTCCACTTTCCTTAGTGTACTAAAAGTAATAGTTAAAAGGTTCTGAGGCTCAAATATAATCATTTCAGCATTCAACAGATACCCGAGCCGAGATCGTTTGCTTCCACGGAAGGTTAGGCCTACCGTACCCGCCGAGTCCGTCTATACTCTGTCGGCCAGTCTGGGCTCAGGAACCAACAAGTCTTACAAGGATAAATCACTCTGTATTTAAGCTTTCCCATCGATCTTTTTATACACACCATTCTCTCGTGTCTACAGTGTCAGCACAGAAAGCGGCGAGCGCCAATGTTACGCGTTATAAACACACGATTATGTGCTGTCGCCGAAGGCTCCTAGCCGCACTAACCGACGCTTTTCTGAAGGAGATACGTGACGAACACAGTACGATTAATGCCGTTACCCTCATGCGGTTATCGTCACCTTCGTCGTCGCCTTGAAGCTGTCGTCACACGCACGTATCCTAACGTCAGGCCCACAACGTCTCCTGGCCCTCTACGAATTAGCAGAGACTGGCATTGTCAAAATCATTTCGCAGTTTCTTTCTTTCTCTAATTTTCTCCGACCCCTTACCCACTTAGGCCACCCTGTTTTGAAATAATTCATTCATTTATCGCGACACTTGGCGCGCAGACGCCAAACCCTCCCTGCACGTCGTCGTCATTGTCTCCATTGACCAGAAAGCTCAGGTTCGGCATGGATGCGTAAGTGTCATCGGTGATCGGACAATGGCGATTTCTCTCACATGATGACAGTGTAATAGCAAAGTTGCCCGATCCCGGGGACACTGCGTGTTCATATATCTGAAGCAACATAATTCTGGGAATGAACACTGCAGATTTCAGACAAGGATGTCGTCAGCACCACGGTGTGCGGCTGCATTGCTTCAATTATAACGCATTGATAACGCATTAACGTCAACATTCAACGTGAGAGTGGTGCTACCTGATTTTTTTAACCAGCCAATAAAAAGTGTAAGATAGGCGCCAGATAGCGCTACAAAAACTGGGTTGAACTCTGCAAAATGCTCCACAATAAAAGACCCAGTAGATTTTTGTCACTCTGCTCGAAGGAAGTGCTCTGACGTGGCACATGATATAGTCGGCAAGGAGGAGCACTTCTAGGGCGCTTGTAGCAATGACACTCATTTCGGCTGACTACGTACTGCTCGGTCGTGCGGCGCATGTTCAACCAGTGGAACCATTAAGAGCGAGGCTTCGTTTGCCCAACATCCCGGAAGTTCGGCCTGCGTGGTACAGGCGGAAGTCTCTCGGCCGGTCGGTGGTGTATCCTCGCTGCGCAGACGTTCTTTACTAATGAAAAGTCGCCGTTTCCACCAAAAGGTGAAGCATCGCTTGCGATAGCAAATTAGTGGACAGCTATACAAAGTAACGATATTCGTTTCATCGGCCCTATGAACTTGTAAACCTAGGCATACTAACTAAATTAACAAGCATGCTGACACGCGCGCACAAGCAAACATGAACCCATCTGACTCTATGAGCGCGGAAACTTGCTGTCAAAACGCTGGAGTGAGTCAGCGCGGCGGCAGCAGCGCGCGAATTGAGCTTCGTGCCGGCGCTGGCATCAACGCGATCTTAGCCGCAAAAACACAGGGATGGCGGACTCTGCCCCCGCCGCGGATTGCTTGCAAGATACAGCCGCGCAGGCGCGCACGCGGGGCGCACAACCTGACCCCATCCCTCCCCCCTGAGTCTTCCGTCCTTGCGGGAGCGCGCGTCCGCAGTAATGCGTCCCCCACTCACATTCATCCTCTCCATCCGGAGCGTTGTGCGCGACTACAAGACTACGCGCTTCCTTCCCGCTTCCCACCCTTGCGTGCACGAGACGCGTTTGCCGGCTCACCATCGCATGCTTTCACTCGGTTATACGGCGTAAGGCGCGTGGCGACGATTTTATCGCCCGTCGAATTTATACGGAACCTCACGGCGATGACGACGACGATGGCAACAGCAGAAATGCGCCTGAAGTGTCCATATAACTGCTATCTCAATAAAGAAAGCGCGTCTGGCGGCGGGATTCGACTGTGTATTTTAACGTAGCAGTACGATCATCATCATACACTACGCTACGCTAGCACAAAAGGCGCTCATCACACACGGTGACAGCCTCGTACGAGACCTTTTTTCTCGCGCAAGCCCGACCGTTCGGCGAATGAGTGAAGCATTTCCCGCTTCTCAGCTTTCACGGCATCACGTGGTAACACTGAAGCAAGTCTATCAGAAATTCAACGTAGTGTTACAACTGAGAAAATGCCCGTCACGGTATGAAATCCCGCCGCGGTGGCCGGTTTTTAGTTGGGGTGAAATGCAGAAACACCCTTGTGCTGAGCCTTGGGCCACAGTACAGAACCCTAGATGGTCGACATTAATCCGAATCCCCTCAATACGGCGTGCTTTATTATAGCAAATCGTGGTTATGGCATGTAAAACCACAGAATTTAATTTTAATTTTTGACACTGGACGTTGCAATGATTCTTTCATGGAGGTTGTAAACATGCGCATTGTCGCATTACCATGTGCACGTGCGCACTTGATGCTCCTAGTGCGCATGCCAAGTTTTGTATCGGCCATTATTTAAGCAGGGCCTTGTCTCAGAATAAAGACACTTTGTTTCCTGCATCCCGCCCGTCTACATGGTGTCAGAAGTGGTAGCACCACTACCCGGGTTAGGCGATGCATTTTGCTAGCCCAATTCACCTATGTCGGCCCCAGCAGCCTCAACCGTCACGGCGTCAGTAGAGCCTGCAAAGCAAACAAGTATGGCATCAACGCTTCTTCCCCCGCCAAAGCCACTGGGCACTACGGGTGACATTTTCTGTAACTGGATCACCTGGAAAAGTGCGTTCACTCTGTTTTCTACGGCGACAGGATTTAAACAGCAGCCTAATGATGTTCAGGCCGCGACATTTCTTGTGATAATTGGTGAAGAAGCAAGGCGGGCGTTCTATACCTTTACCTTTGATGATGACGCAGAGAAGCAAGACGTGGAAAAGCTCATGGAAAAGTTCGAGGCTCACTACAAGCCAGCGAAGAACTTAAAATTCAACGAATTTCGTTTTGGCTGCCGAGACCAGCGCGACGGCGAGTCTTTCAACGAGTGGTTCACCGACCTTAGAATTCTAGCTCACCAGTGCGAATTTGGAGCACTAGAGGACAGACTATTGCGTAGTCACATAATCCTGGGAATTAGAGATACAGACTTTTTCTGTCGAAAAATCAGTCCTATGCCAAAACAGTGGAAATGTGCAGAGCTAGAGAGGAAGGTAAAACCAGTTTTCACGAAATCCAGGAGGCAGCAGTGAGTACAGCATATGAGGCCAGCATACGTGCTGTGACGAAGAAAGATGATCTCGGAAGTTGCTGAAAGTGTGGTTTCCTAGAACACGGAAAAGCGACGTGCCCTGCTCAAGGCAAACGCTGTAACAAGTGTGGCTGCCGAAATGACTTCTCGAGGGTGTGTCGCGAACAACTAGTGAAACCGAGGGGCCAAGGACGCAACATACAGCAGGTCGAGATAGCAGAGGACGAGCATTATTTCCTGCAAATGCTGCAAGTCAATGCTATTGATGAGCATGACCCCTGGTCGGCAACTATTCACGTGGCAGGAACCCCGATTTCGTGAAAGATTGATAACGGCGCCAACTGTTGCGTCATGCCCGAATTAAGCTACGCTCAGAAGCATAACTACACAGCCAGCTCAAGATTGTTGCTCTACGCTGCGGTCATTTTTTGTACATAAGAAAACGGCACTAAAAAATTAAGCTTCAGATTCTTAAGGCCCAACCGCATGCACGCGATTTTCGAGCGACAGCGACAAGCGACGGCGACGAGCGACAGGTTTAGCCGTCGCGGAGGGCTATCCGTCGCTGTCGCTGGTCGTGTCGCCGGTTTCTGGCCAGCCAGAAAATATCGCTTGTCGCCCGGAAGTCAGCGCGACGACATCCGCTGGGGACAGCGATTGCACAACAACATGGCAGCAATCAGTCTGCCCGCTTCGATCTGAATTCGCTCTTGCAACTTGCTCTCTGCTGTGACAGCGAAAAATAAATAGTACAATCAGTCATCGCTTCACCTCATCGCTAGCTGAAGACTAAGTATCGGCGCTCTCTTGTCGTTATTATTGAGATCGGTTGTTTTGTTTTGACGCTGTTAGGCCTGAGACGCCACCGAGAGCCGAGAAAGTGTTTTAAGTCTTACTCAACAGATGGCGCCACGGCACCTTACGCTGGCGGCATGGGACGGAGTTCCACTGGGGATGCATGGGGCAGATTTTCTCTGGGGATGATAGCATATTTTAGCTAGGTCTAGATAAAACATTGACCTTTTGATAAAATTGAGATTTCTTTACGCGCGCAAGATAACATTTATTCGCACAACAATGTAAATCCGTCGCTACTCTTTTTCGCGATGTCGCGTTCATGTGGTTGCTCCACTCCGCGACACGACAGCGCGACAGGGTGTGCCTGTCGCGTCGCTTGTCGCTGTCGCTTGAATATCGCGTGCATGCGGTTGGGCCTTTAGTTCAGCGAAATCACGACGGCATTATTCTTTATCGTGAAACAAGCTGTTCCTGTTACAATAAGTGGCAAAGTCGCTGAACGCTTAGGCCTGATTTTCCGCATAAACACCGTGGACACCTTGAAGGCTGATGAACTAATACAAGGATTTGAAGTTTTCCAGGGCCTGGGAGAAATCAAAGACGTCTCTTACCACATGGAACTGAAACCTAAAGCCCTAGGCACGGTCAAACCAGCAAGACGAATTGCCATTGCCATTAAAGAACGCGTCAGAACCGAGCTAGGCAAGATGGAGGTGACGGAGTCATCGAAAAGGTAACAGAGCCCACCTCCTGGTCTAGCCACATGGTTGTAGTAGTAAAGAAAGAAAAAGTACGCATATGTACCCATCAGACTTAAACAAGGCGCTTCTCAGAGAGAATTATCATATGCCGACGTTGGAGGATATTCTACCGCGACTACATGGAGCGAAATTTTTTTCTACCCTTGATGTATCGGCAGGGTTCTGGCAGATAAAGCTACACGAGCCGAGCTCGCTACTGTGTACTATGAGCAGGCTCTATGGTCGATACAGTTTCCTGCGCAGGCCTTTCGGCGTCGCGTCCGCGCCGGAAGTTTTTCAGCGAGTGATGAACCAAGTAGTAGAGGGCTTGAGAGGCGTCGCTGTAGTAATTGACGACATCCTGGTGTGGGGACTGTCGCGACAGCAACACGACAGCAATTTTCTAGCCTTGCTTGCACGATGTAGAGAACACAATTTGAAGTTCAATAAGAAAAAGTGCAATTTTCTGCAGCCTCGAGTCCGCTATATGGGCCACGTTCTAACTCCAGAAGGCCTGTCTCTGGACAGCGGCAGAGTGGAAGACGTCATGCAGGGGAAGCCACATCAAAACCGTAAGGAACTTCAAGTTTTTCTCGACATGATCAACTTCGTTGCGCGTTTTGTCCCCAACATGTCCACCTTGTTAGCGCCTCTTCGCGATGTGTTGAAAAAGCGCAACGCGTGGGTCTGGAGAGACCGGCAAGATGGAAGCTTTCGCCAGCTTCGGACAACCCTCACACAGGCACCAGTCCTAGCCTATTTTAACCAAGAAAAACCGTCCACCTTGTCAGTAGGCGCTAGCCAGCACGGAGTAGGAGCCGTTCTTCTGCAGGAAGGTAAACCGATAGCCTACTCATTGCGTTCGCTAACAGAAGCACAGCAGCGATACGCGCAGATCGAAAAAGAAACGCTAGCAATTGTTCACGGTTGCACGAAACTTCAAGATTACATCTTTGGGCAGCGTGAGGTTATCGTAGAGTCGGATCACAGACCTCTAGAATCGATATTCAGAAAGCCACTATGTGAATTCCCAATACGCCTGCAACGCATGAGGCTGGTCTTGCAAAGATTTCCTATCAAAGTAACGTACAAACCAGGGAAGGAGCGGTTTTTAGCGGACGCACTTTCTCGATTTCCAAGCGATACTAAACTAAGCGAGACAGAAGAATTTCAAATAAACGTTATTTCTTCGCTTCCTTTGTCAAACCAGCAGCTCGAGAGTATTCGGAACGAAACCAACAAAGACACTGTCATGGCCGAGAGAGAATAAAACATTTATTATGGAAAATTAATAGCCGTTTTGTGGTCGGACCTCCTAGTCCGGAAGACCATTGGCTTTTGCCGCCGTCCGGGCTCGGTTGACCAGGGCTTGTTGCTGTTCTGGGTCCGAGCTGGACAGGGTCGCCTCCCACTCGACTGTCGTCGGATTATGTTTGGCAGATATTTGCGGATTCTGTTGGCACGCCCAGACCATGTGGTATAACGTGGCCGTCTGGGTACAGAATTTGCATTGCGGATTGTATGTCATGGAATCTATCTTTGATAATACATAAGGATTTGGAAAGGACATTGTTTGTAAGCGTCTCCATGCTACCTGCGTTGCCTTATCTAATTTGGGATCAGGCGGGGGTAAAGTGCGTCTACTCAGCCGGAGGTGTTGTAGGATCTCAGAATATGAAAGAAGGGGCTGAGGATCGTCCTGGTCAGCGAGAAGTTGTGCTGTGGAGGAATCGGCTGAGCCCCAGTGTAGAAGTTCTCGGGCGGAGGCATGAGCAATCTCATTGCCTCGAACTCCCGCGTGCCCTGGCACCCACAGCAGCTGTTTCCACTGACCCTCTTGACGATTAGCCGCAGCCTGTTGCAGTATTGAGTGTGCGAGGTGGCCGACTTGACCTCTTGCGAAATTGCGATACGCCATGGCCGAACTATGCACCTTTGTCATGGCCGAACTATGCACCTACTCGAGCACAGAATGGCTGGAAACAAAGAACGAAGTGTCGTACGCCCTGCGCCCTTATTGGCACTACCGCGACGAGCTACACGTCGAGGAAGGGCTGCTACTCAGGAGCGACAAAATCGTCATCCCTCCAGCCAAGAGCCCAGGGGTTCTCCGCTTGCTACACGCCGCACATGGGGGAGAAAAAAATGAAGATGCGAGCCAGAGAGGTAATGTTTTGGCCCGGCATGAACGCCGGCATCTCAGTTCTAGCTAAGTCATGTGCAGCTTGCGAAAAGTACAAGCACAGAAACAGCAGACTGCTCATGCTGAGCTACGAGATACCAAATCTGCCATGGCAAGTCGTTGGGCTTAATATTTTCTACCACGATGGCCAGTCGTACCTAATCCTCGTGGATTTCCACTCGTTTTTTTTTTCGAGATTCAAAAGCTGCGTCAATTACCAGCGGCATCAGTAAAAAACGCGTGCATGCCCGTCTACGCGACTCATGGAATTCCTGCAAAGCTGTGCAGGGATAATGGCCCACCGTTCAACAGTGCATGCTTACGATCTTTTAATGCACAGCTCGGAACCACTCACGTAACCTCAAGCCCGTACTATCCGCGCAGCAACGGCATGGAAGAGCCCGCCGTGTAGGAGGCGAAAAAGTTGCTAACAAAGTGTCCTTTTGGAACTTTTGAATTTTACAGCGCTTTGATGGAGTGGCGAAATATGCCAAGGGACGAACAACTGAAGTCACCCGCTCAGAGGTTGATGGGCCGTCAAACAAGAACGCAGCGGCCAGTTCTCTCCAGCCACCTGGAACCTCGGACTGTGTCGCCTCAATCCGTTCCTATTTGTCTCAGTGAAATAAGAGAGAAGCAAGGAATCTTCTACAACAGGACGGCAAAACATCTACCCCAGCTTCACAGTGGTTCTCCAGTATCAGTGTACGACACCATACGCTGACACTGGTTTGCAGCTCTGGTCGTAGGTCCAGTAGGCCAACCACGGTCATACACCTTAATTACAGATAGCGGACAACAGCTGCAACGCACCAGAGAACATCTGAGTTCGAGAGCAGTGCAACCTGCGTCCTCCCCTGGAACGACTGCTTCCGCGCAACCAGCATTACAGCTTCGCCAGGAGACGGAACGGCCACCTCAGGACTTGCTTCGTAGAAGTAACCACTCGCGCAGAGCGCCACAATGGTATCCCCTGCCAGAGAAACCAGTATGATAGTTCCCAGTCATAGAAAATGTTTCGTGTCTGTTTTCTGTATTTGTAAAAGGAGGATATAACCATGCCCATTGTCGCATTATCATGTACATACACGTGCGCACTTGATGCTCCTAGTGCGCATGTCATGTTTTGTATCGGCCCTTATTTAAGCAGGGCCTTGTCTCAGAATAAAGACACTTTGTTCCCTGCATCACGCCCGTCTAGAGAGATTACGCTGGATGTTCTGTGCTAGTTAGATAAGATAAAACTTGCGGCGCGAATTTGTATTGCCTCGATGGTTTGGGTTAATGTAACATGGTGGGGGTCCCACAACGCTGGTGCATATTCAAGCTGTGGCCGAACGTATGTAGTGCATAGAAGTAGTTTAGCAGATGATGGTAGTGTAAAAATGTTTCTACGGAGGTAACCTAGAGTACAGTTGGCTTTACATTTAATATGTTCAATGTGTGTTTATCCCAAGATACGTTGTTGGTTATATGGACACCAAGGTACTTGTATGATGTTACTGATTCTAATGGTTGTTTATTTATGAGATAGGCAGGATGCGCTATGTTAGTACGAGAAATTCACATGGCGTTGCATTTACTGATGTTTAATTCGATGTGCCAGGTACGGCACCACTCATGCACAGCATTCATATCTGTCTTAAGAAGCGCGAGGTCAGTAGGGCTAGTTATTTTATGATAGATTACACAATCGTCTGCAAAAAAACAAATTTGATAAAGAATCTTAGTGGGCAAGTCATTTATGTATATTAAAAAGATAAGTGGTCCGAGCACGAAGCCTTGTGGCACGCCAGATAAGACATGCGTCACAGGTTACGCTGTCTCATTTGCAAAAACAAACTGAACGCGGTTAGTCAGGAAGGCTTCAATCCATGTATTTATAGCAGGGTCGATATTAAGTATTTGTAATTTATGTAAGAGGAGACAGCCGTTTACTTTGTCAACAGCTTTAGCAAAATCAAGGAATATACAGTCAGTAAGAAAAGCAGAATCAATTTTGTTATGTAAAGCATTAGTGAACAATAGAAGTTGAGTGTCACACGAAAATGCCTTACGAAATCCATGTTGAAATGGAGTAAAGAAATTATTGTTTTCGAGGAATTGTGCAAGATGCCAGTATATGACATGGTCCATTATTTTACCGGATACTGATGTAAGTGATATTGTTGTGTAATTAAGTGGGTTAGGCGTATGAATGAATTTATGAATCGGTATGGCTTTCCCTGTTTTTAATATCACTGGTAGTGATCCAGTAGTAAGTGATTGGGTGAAAATGCATTCTCATATGATATAAATATTCCTTAGTGTTCTTAAGAAATTTAGAGTTAATTTCATCGATACCACAAGAAGAAAGAGCAGTAATTTGCTGATAATAACACAATTACCAGTACAGTTATATGTAATAGGTTCCATCGCAGAGTAGCTATATTGGCGGACCAGTGGATAATCATGAATCGATGTGCGTAAAAATGAATTTGCGAATGTGTCATAATCAGGCACCACGGCACCAGATGCTGTAGTAAGCGATATTTTGTTGCATTCTTTTCGCTTAACAGTACTCCAAAAAGGTTTTGGATCTGTTGTAAGTATAGTAGGAAGAGTAATATAAAGTACTAATAAGTACTATTAGGTAGTATTACGTAAGCAACGTAATAGACAGCTCATTCGGCCGGGCAGGGTTCAAACATATGTACCGACTGCTGTTATTTTGTTTTGTCTCTCTTGTTCTGTTTATTTATGTTGTCAATTGACATACAACGGAACATGCTTCTTTCCACCAACGGCTTCGCCGTGCCCCGGGACCCTACTCAAGTATACGCCTTTTGGTTGTGCTTGCCGGGGGGTGGGAGGGGGAGGAATTTTCAGGGAAAGGGTGGCTGGGTAAATCTTACAGAGCGCACGGAGGCAGAACGACAGAGAAGGGCTGGTGCGCAAGCACCTGATACCTGCCTCACTGACGAAATCACAACGTGTTAAAGGAAGTGCTAGCATTTGTATAACTGTAGCTGGAAGAATAAACGATGGTATATGCATAAAGCGGCAGTATCTTTATAAACCGATCATCGACTACAGCATTGACAAAGTATAGCAACAGCATCCTTGTTCTCTGAGCGGAAACCCAGCCTACGCAGAAAGGGGGCATCGCGTTTCGATGGAATTGGGAGGCTTCGGCCTCGCCTGGTGCTCGATGGAAAGAGCAATTAGGAAAGGCATCGGCTCCCATTTTCCGGGATATCTCGGGGGCCATGCGAAGCTGCTCGTTGCACACGGAGCCATCTTCATCACCTGAACATAAATTCAACGTTACCAGAAAGGTGGCATAACATTGGGGTGTAGCTGAGAAGCTACTTCATCTCATGACTGGCGTCACCTGGCGTTGGACGGAAAATCTTTGTGTTATTGAGTTCGAAGACGTACGCTGAGATGCCCGTATTAGTGAAGCTTTCTGTGTGACTTCGCAAAGCTAGAGGATTTCATCGGTGATTGTGCTGCACTGTGTTTCATCGAGCTTCTTAGTGTCTGAGATCGTTTGTGGGACGCGTTCGTCGCTGAAATTCCTGCACATCTCGTAGCGCGCGTTCGCCTTGGAGCTCGTCATGCGCTGAAATGTTCATTGGCACCCGCCAACTGTCGCGATATGCATTGTGCATGCATGGCCCCTCTCGAGGTCCCTTCTCGTAGGTTTTTGCCAAATTCATGGTTAGTACAAGAACATTCGGTATGCGTGTACCCAAAATTATGCAGATCGCGAATGCCGTGGGATTCGCGGAGCCTAACTTCCATGAACTAGCAAGGCAAAAGTCTCGTGTTCTGATTGGCTTGCGCCTAATGGGACTTTTTTCCGTCGATGAAGATCGGTCTCGGACCGATCGACGTGACGAGGACTTATTCCGATATCGCGACGCACATTTTCAGGTGGCGCGACCGGAAAACACCTACCAGTGTGAACGGGGCTTCATCGTGCGGCGCCGCTTCACCTTACCGGCACGCCTAGCCTCCCTTACACCGATTCCACATGCGCGATAGATCTGCATGATTCCTTTGAATACGTTAAAGCATTCGCACAGAGGCGAAGTAACCAGATTTTAGATGGTCATGCTAAGTGCGCAATACAGGAAAGTTCTGGAACCACCAGCAAGAATCGGGAGCCTGTGGTAGACCTGATTCACTTATGTTCCACTACAGGAGCACAGTGCTGCATTTCCAGGACGCAACGGACTTTCAATGCTGTTACACACGAAAGGAACTTCTCTTCTTCTTCCTGGGGTTTCACGTGCCAAAACCAGTTCTGATTATGAACTTCAGAGATAACAGAAATTGGTCATGCTTACTTCAAGGCAAAGCAGATCCAACTGGATAAGCTGTCGAGTTTGAATTGAGAGTGCTATTTAACTACCAGTTCAACATGTTGCCAAAGGAGCCAAGCCTGTGAATTTACTCATACGTGCATCATGAGGCTACAGAAAGAAAAAAGTACGCTCTCTGAAATGATTGTATTGCATTGTTTTGCCTTCGGATATTTTATATGTAATAGTAGCCGACATAATATGTATATATGTTGCTTTCTCCTTGGGGTGGTTATTAGACCAGATGATTTTTCTTTACATTGTCTCTGTGCTATTGTTCTCTATAATGTTCGCCACTGGCACATGATTTGGTTAAACCATTATCGCCGCAATAGCATAAACGAGTTTGACCACGATTTGTTCTTACTGAGGTTCTCGCAACTCATACACTGTAAGTGAAAGCAGCGCACTCAAGATGTCCCACCAAGAAGGAAACTATTCGACCCAGTGAGGTTAAATTAAGCGTTTAAGCGCTGCTCCGGAATCCTTTATAAAATAAAGCAGCTGTAAGAGGCGTCATAAAAGGTTCCAAATCCAAAACAAAATTCGAACAGTATCTTTGTCTAGCCCCCCATAAATTCAATTCATGTTCACATGCACAAAATGCGGTCTGGTTAGATTTTTATCCAACGCTGCGATAGTAAGCACGAACATTTCTGTTAAAGTTATACTTCGCTGTCCGGTTGTACTGCTTGAAACGGTGCCACATTTTCTCCATTTTGGATGTCATTGTTGTGGACCAGCCTGTGTGAACAAACACAGTTGTGTCTTTTACAGTAGGCTTACTCTTGTGCTGACGGAGTATTATATACTGAGACATGTCTACAAGAGTGATGTTAGCATATTCGCCCACGGCACCGGTGACGTATACGTCATCCACCCACAGGTAGGGTACATGTCTTGAAGCGTTGTATATCGTGAATAATACAGCTGGTTGCATAATGAAGGCTGCACCGGCACAATAAGGTGGGTAGAATCGCAACGGATACTCCTTCTCGCTCACGTACCACTTAGAGTTTCGTGTCCTGAAGGGCACAGCACCTGTCACAACATTACAATGGAATCCGGTCAGCGCCATCACTCCACTATTCAGGTACGAGGACAAGGCGAACACGTTCACTAAAACGTCGTCGTCCAGTTTGACAATCGTGACTGCAGAGTCGAGACGGCAGTTGTCGGAGACCCACTTTGCCCCAAGGAGGAACTTGTGCGTTAGGTTCTTGTAGCTGTCCTTGAAGTTGAGCACCACAACGTCTCCCTCGCGAATCGCTTCGTCTGAAACTGCCTCATGCTCATCCCACTGAGACGTTTCTCCAACAAAGAAAATGATGACTGAATTCATTATGGACACAATGTTCGGATCACCTACGGTCTTGCGAAGCCAGCGACGTTTCTCGATGTTCTTTGGCGCCGTGTGGACAAAAAACAGTATCCTGAGACTCCCATTTCGACATGCGTGCTTTACCTTCCATTCGGATATGTTCATTGGCGCCAATTCTCCTTTGAACACATTATCACTCGAATCTCCTTTAGCACTGGGCTTGTGGCTCTTGACAATACAGTAAACGTTGCTCCAGACAAGGCCGGCGAAGAGCAGGACATGACATACTGTAATGCAAGTAACGATGTATTTTTTTCTAGAGATCTTCATTGCTTTTGCTGACCACAGAAACACGTTGAAACTTAGTGCACGTTGTTTTTATGCTTGCGTAGTAAATATGCTTAAACTAGTCAAATAAGTATGGGAAACAACTTATCACTTTTAAAAATTGAGAGAGGCATCCGGTGGCAAGTACAAACTGAAAATAAATCCGCGTTGAGTAGGCTTCCCATACATCACAGGTGCGAAAAGTTACCTGCTGCAGCGTGCAACGTGGATGTTACCGTCAGACTGCTGACAGCGGTCGTGACATTTTAATGACAAGCTGGGGGGGCCAGTTTGTATGGGGAAAAATTGCGAACAATGTTCACATCTGTGTGATATTTTATCGCTGACCTTTTCGTTTTCCTTGACCGTTCAAATGCAGTGAACACCTTGTGTGCTAAGGGTTAATGTTAATTTGAGAGGAACGTTTCACTGCAGAGAAGTTATACGCGGTGCTCACGAATTGCTGCTTAGTAGCAAATGACTGTCATCAGCTATATTAACTCTGGTGGACCCGCACGGCACAGCAGCCCTGTGTTGTGCACTGCGGTGTAACAGCAGGCGTCATGTGAATACACATGCTAGGAAACAGACAAAATGAGCGCAAGATTGCTTGAAACAACTTTAGCCACGCGTAGAAGAGAACAGGTGCATTCGAAGTATTGTGTAGTTGATGATGAGATGATGATGATGATGATGATGATGATGATGTATAGGGCTTGTGGCGCAAGGGCCAGTAATGGCTAAGGAGCGCCAAGAAATGGTATGACATAGTCAATCGTGTGGTCCATGGCAAGGGGTACATGGCTGAATGGCACATGGCTGTATAGTGGCCTAAAGCACTCGCTGCAAAGCGCGTAAAATGCATATGTATTGAAACTATGACAGTTGCATACGGGCTGTGGAGTGATTCATAGGATGAACATGAAAAATGTCCTACGAAGGGGTGATAGACTGAAATGTTTCAATGGAAGTTGCGCTACTCCCTTACCAAAGCCCTTGGAATGTAAGCGCTTGGAGGCCTGGGCTATACACAACGCTACCAACGCAGCAGCGGCCTCTCAAGAGAAACTGCGCTACGAGTTATTGGGCTGATAATATTGACACGTCTACTTGCATGTTGCGTGGAGACTTCATGTAAAAAACTTAAAACCAATTTTGTGTCAAATAATGGTTCCTTACCGAGAAACATTGCTGTATGAAGTGGGATATGCTCTCCGTAAGTTAGTGCAAAGTGCTTTTCAGCATATGCTTCCGAACACTCCAGTAGCGCGTGAAGGACGGTTAGCCTCTCGCCGCATCTACCACACATGGGAAGCTCAGCAGCAGTCAAAATATAACAATGGGTTCCATACGTATGCCCTATTCTCAGTTGACACAAGAGGACATCACATCGTCGTGACTTTCTTATTGATGCGCAATTTCCCGAGTGTGGCTTAAATACGTGGAGCTTATGTTTCCTCAATACCAAAGTTCAACAAGCCACGAGCAATGACGACTAGACAGTGAGCTAGTTTGCTGTGCAGAATGTAGAAAAAGTGCCAAAAATGAGCACCACAAAATAAAGGCCACAAGGGATGCGCGGATTTATAGAGCGCATTTTGTGCCATTTTTTTTATACGTGGTACTTGTATGGCACGGTTTCCAAGTCCGGCGGACGGAATAAAAGCGGCTACCAGTAATAACTAATGTGACGGCTGTTGCTGGCTTGTTTACCCCTTAATCATTTCGGCATTCTTACAATAGGCACACGTGCATTATGAAACAGATTTGAAAGGCTAATCGACAAAGACTGGACCTTTAGGCATGGCAAATGTTCAGGTTCAACAACAAGACGAAATGTTGATGATGGAAAGTTTAACGGTTTCAGACAAAGGTCATACCAACGTGTAAACACGTTCGCATAGGCGGAAAAGGTCACTGATAACGTCATAAAAATAGCTAGTATCCCTGAGTAAAATTGTCGGCAGTGACTATCACTAACGCATGATCGTATTACGATTGGTAGGCAGATATTCTTCAGCAATCGCACTCGTCAAATATAACGGCAGCATTCAGAGAATGGAGAAGCCCAGTCAACGGTCATCAGTGTAGTGCAGATAAATTGCGCCAGAACCCTTCTCACAGTGACTGTCGACGTTTACGTGGTTCACATTGAATCAATGTTGCAACAAGCCGCACTGCTGAAGACGGCTTTGTGTACAATCTGTAGTGAGGGAAGGAGAGTAGGAATGTTGATCGCTATAATACACGCATGCAGCACAGCGCCACCAGACACTACTGTGTGTGCCCTTTAGAAGGTGACAAGGACAGGTTTACTAAAGGCGACCCCCCCAACAGCAGCCGGTTCTGTTCCAATGGTTCCCACAGGAACCGCCAATACGCCTTCGGACCCTACATGAAAAGCGTTACGACACGTGACCGCCTATTGGATCCATGTTTGTCCCGCTGACCCCCCGATAACACAACGTCTACATCTTCGGAAGCTACAAAGAAAGTTAAATACACGCCGCAACCCATCAATGACCGATTTCTTCCTAATAGCCCCCGCAGACCACACCATTTACATCGTCGGACGCTACAAAGAAAGCTGTACTAAACGCTGCCTCCGAATAACAGCCAGTTTTGTCCTGCTGTATCTCCCAGGCCACAACGTCTATTCCTTCCGACGTTACAAAGAAAGCTTTGCTAAACGCCGCAACCCAACAGCAGCCGATTTTGCCGTCCCACTGGCCCCAACAAAAAACAACGTCTATACCCTTGAGACACTACAAAGAAAACTCAACTAAACGGCGTCTCCGCAACCAGGTTTGTGGTGCTGGCACCGTAGAATTAGGGATCAGAATATATTGACTTCGAATGAATTACGGCACGATTGCACAGACACCTATCTCAGCTTTAAAACCTTTATTTATCAATCGCTACCCAAGCAGGCGTTCTCAAGTAAATTTGTCGCACCTGTACCTGCTCAATTCACTCACGGCACACCAAGACGATAAAGGTTGGAAAGATACCATTAGTTCCTCCTAAACCCGCCGGCAGTCGTGGCGCAGGGTGCTAAAGCATTGGGTTACTGCGCTTGAGAAATGCGTACGGCACAGGTTGGATTTCGCCGAGCACTCGACACATTCTAAATTTATTTTAGCGGAAGCTTGGGGAAAACAATTACGCCGATACCGACTCGCCGACTGGGAAATAGGCGAAGTATTTAAAAAAAACATTGGCAGTGTCGCCCGAAAAGCGAATCATCGATTGGGAGAGCAAATTAGTGGAGATTATGGGAAGTGTGGATAGTAGTTTTATCGGCCGTGTAAACTCGTAAACATAGGCAAACTAATTGAACGAGCATGGTGTCATGCGCGCACAAGGAAACATGAACGCATCTCACTAGAGACCACGGAAACTCGATGTCAAAACGATGGAATGAGTAAGCGCGGGAACAGCGGCGAACGAATTGACTTTCGTGCCGCCGCTCGCATCAACCGCGAAAACACAGCGCAAAGCGGACTCTGAGCACGCCGTAGATGGCTTTCAAGATACAGCGTAGAATGGCCCCCCTCCCTAACCTCCCCCCGGAGCCTTGCGGCCCAGGTGGGCGCTCGCGGCCGCCCGCAGTAAAGCCCCAACCAGACGTACGTGCTGGAAAGCGTCCGCAGCCGCATCGCGCCTGGACGCGTACGGCGTCAGGCGCGGAGACTGCGTCGCGTGTGGACGATTTGCGGCGTGGACACCTACCAATGCTAGAATTTTCACGCCCGCGCCGGAAGCTGCCACCGCGTCGCCCACGCGACGCTCCTCACGTGACCATAGAACGCCTATGACGTGACCACGGCGAACCAGCGTGATTTCCGGAACGACTCGGAGCGTGCAGGCAAGCCCAGGCAAGCTGCGTGCTTTGTGTTCGTCGTTCCGCGCGCTCGGTAGGTGAACATGGCAGCCGCGACGAAACGCGCAGGGACACGCGGCAACTCGTGCATCGTTTGGGTGAGCGCCCTCTTCCTCTATCGAACGCGACGTGACGTCGAGTGAGCGCGGCGCGTGCGGACGCTTTCCAAGGCGTATGTGTGGTTGCGGCTTAAGAGGCGATCCCTCCCTACCCCCGGAGCTTTGCGGGCGTCGAAAGACCCGCGCTTCCTTTCCCTCCCTTGCGTGCGCGAGATTGAGCCGCGATCGCCCGCTCACTCTCGCACGTTTTCACTCGCACATGCAGCATACGGCGCGCGGCAATACAGCATACTGGCGCGCGGAACCTCACGGCTACGACCCAAGTAGATCAACCAGAGCCATTCTTGGCCTTGGTTTAAAAAAGGCATTTGACAACGTGTCGCACACAACAGTACGGCACAGATT
Organism: Dermacentor silvarum; assembly: GCF_013339745.2. Classification (NCBI taxonomy): domain Eukaryota; kingdom Metazoa; phylum Arthropoda; class Arachnida; order Ixodida; family Ixodidae; genus Dermacentor; species Dermacentor silvarum. The sequence continues at coordinate 73,443,784 of NC_051156.1, forward strand.
GAAAGAGCTAAGCTGTTCCGGTGCACAGTGACGACCACACAGCATTGAATCAACAAGAACAAGTGTTTTATTCATGGATGATTTTAGGTATATATAGCTTTGGTTGACTGTCACATAGCAGACACATGCTTCGTTAGTCGGAAAGGGCCATTCCAGGAGCGCATGCGCGACCTGACGATACATCTTCCCTCGGGATGGTGTTATAAGTGGAGAGTAAGATACGAGACTTGTTTGAAATCCTGGCCGTAATGCAGACGAATGGGTTGCTGTCTTTGCCGGGTGGATCACCTTGGCACGGCTTGCGTGCGCAGTATTGTTGACTGTGAAGCAGCTGCCGTTCTTTGAAATGGCGCAGTTGCATATGACTGGGGTGGCAACGCCCTCCCGGGCATCGTCGCCTGAGAAACCTCTACGCTCTCGGATTTATCTTCTCCCAAGTCCATCTGTAAAGCTCACGTGTGGCTAGAAGGGGTTGCGGGTTGCGTCGGAGTATCTGGTTGTCCTGTGTAGCGTCGCGATAGGACCTCGGCGCCACCAGGTCCATGACTCGAGCCTTTCGGTCCCACGTGTCTCTGCGTACTCTTACTACTGCATCTTTCTGGAGTTCGGGTAGTGGTTTCCTGTTTGATGATAGCCGAGGTTGGCGCCTAAGTGCTTGCTCACTGGGGCACGGCAAGAAGTCTCGCAGCCGAGTACGTAACCTTCTGCCCTGCAGAAATTCTCCTGGGGAGCGGCCTTCTTCAAGAGGGGCCGAACGATAGCAGAGTAGACCCAGCGGGAATTCCTGCCTTGTTTCACTTGTTTTCTTCGTGATCCCTTGGCGATTTGGACACCCTTCTCGGTGAGACCATTGGAATGCGGGAACCTTGGATTTGACGTCACGTGTTTGAAGTCGTATCTGGATGCGAACAGGGCAAATTCATGGGATGAGAACTGCGGACCGGTATCGGTGCAGACTTCCACAGGAATTCCGTATCGTGAAAAAACTGCCCTAAGTTTACTTATGACAGTTCCTGTTGTTGTGTCAGCTAATTTCTCGACTTCTGGAAAATTTGGGAATGCATCAACACACATAAGTAGGAGTTTCCGCCGTACACGAAGAGATCAAACCTGGGATCTGTCTAAGTACCATCGGTTCGCTGGGCTGCCTATATGTCTATTTTTGACAAGCGGCACATGATTTGGCAATATTTTCGATGTCGCCGCTCAGTCCTGACCAGAACAGGGTTAGTTCTGGGCTGTTGCTTTGTACTCATTTATGCCTAAGTGTCCTTAGTGAATACGAGTGAACATTTCAGCTCTCATGAGCTTTGGGATAACAACTTTTGATTCCTTCATCACAATGCCTTGAACTTCTGATAACTCAGGGAAAACCGGTATCATCGCGCCACTACTTTCTCCGCCGTTCTTAAGGCAGTGCAACACAAGTTGCAAGTCTGGGTCAGCGGCTGCTGCTTCTGCTACCCTGTCTAACATTTTCTTGCTCACCAATTATTACCCCACCAGATATTATCGCTATCCAGGACGCCAATGTTTGCAGGCAACTGCCAGGATATGCTGTTATCCCATCGGACTCCACTGATCTTCCTCGGGTGGTTACATACGTCTGCAACTCCTTGCATTACGCGGTGCACGACATTACCTCCCCTATTGCTCACACCTTCATCGAAATTTTGCCCCCCACCCCTGCACAATCTCTCCTGTCCATTCTTCACTGCTATCTTCTCCCGCGACAGCCTATTCACCTACTCCGCCCACTCCTCAAATCAGTAACTCTAATGGCCGGATCACACCCCATACTGGTTGCCGGCGACTTTAATTGCGCTGACGTGGACTGGGGCTATCGACGCACCAACCACAGAGGCACAGTTTTATACAATGAAACACTGGTGCTCCACCTGACCATCTTTAATGATTTCAGCCTACCTAGACGGATTGGTAAAATCGTTACTGCCAACACTAGCCCAGACCTCATGCTTAGTAGAAACTTCGCCCATCTACAGTGGAAAATAACGCAAGCCATACTAGGTAGCGACCACCATCTAATTCGCATAGCAGTAAACTATCGCCGACCTAAGCGCAAATTTACCGCTAGGCACACTAATTGGGACCAGCTCCGTAAATTTGGGCAAGCGCAGCCAGCACAGGCCCCCTTCGACCTAGACACCTGGACTACTTAGTTACAGAAGGACACTCGCCAACATACCCAAACGGTCGATACTATACTCCAGACAACCCTGTTATCGACAGTAAGCTCGCCCACCTCCTTGAAGCTCAAGACAATATAACGCGAAGGTGGAAAAACTCAAAAGCACAACAGGAAACTAAAACTCAAACTCACCCAGCTTCAATCCCAAATAGGACACCATAGTGCCACTCTCCGCAAAGCTAACTGGACTGAGGTTTGTGACGGCCTCCGCGGCATTATCCCCACAACCCGCGCTTGACACCTGTTACTACACATGCTAGATCCCACGCAATTTAAAACTCAGAAGCTTCTTAGCATTCCCCGCGTCACTGATAACCATCGGCAGGACACCGACGCCTTCCTCGCGCAGGTGAAATGCGCTTATACCACCCCCGGTCTTACTTGCAATCATCCCGAGTACACGGGCTCACCCCAACCACAGCTTGACGCCCCTATTACAGAGTCAGAATTTCGCGCAACCCTATTGAAATTGCGCAATACCTCACCCGGGGAAGATCAAATTACGAATGCTGCCATACGTAATCTTGATGATACCTCCATATCTCACCCTAGTCACTTTAAAGATTTCTGGGAAGCAGGTACACTCCCTGCCTCCTGAAAGCATGGCAAACTCATATTTATCCCAAAACCCCACAAGCCCATCACGCTCGAGAACATCCGTCCCATTTATCTTAAATCCTATCTCGGCAAGGCATTCGAGCACATAATCCTTGCCCGACTAACAACGTACATGGAAGAAAATCAACTTTTCCCCACAGTATGGTGGGCTTTCGTGCGCGTCTATTTGCGCAGGATGCCCTACTCCAAGTTACGCACGACGTGCTTGTTGATACCATTCCTCATCTCACTAAAGCTATTCTCGCAGTTGACCTCACTAAGGCATTTGACTCCCGCAGGGGCGTCTGCGTAAGCAGGCGTTTGGTGTGTTGCGACACCACGGACCCGAGCACATGGGGGTTGGACCCTCCCGCGCTTAACCGTGCGCGGCTTAGCCGTGTCCGGGGAAAAGGGGATCCTGGAGGTTGAGCCGAAGCCGGGAGTTTGGACCTTTATGGCCCCCTGGCGGAGGCAACACACCTCTTTGGCCTCGGCTTCCCGTAGACGGCACCCCCGGACTGACCCACCCGGGGGAAATCGGTAGTTGCCTTTTCCTGTCTCTCTCTCCCTCCAACCTTCGTCTTTCTTACTTTCACTCTTTCCTGTCCTCTCTTTATTTTCCTTTCACTTCCGACTTCGCGGGCAGCAAGGGTTAACCTTGTGCATTATATCCTGCCTTGGGTATATGTATTTGGTTATAGTGGTGGCGTACAGTTGGCGTTTGCAGGACCTGTCCCTTACAGACTCTGCAGCGTCCCCTTGTTGGGCTCCATGGTGGGTGGCTGGCGCCACCGCCGAAACTCATCCCACATATATGGATAGCTCCTTTCCTGCACTTGCTGATCGCCGCCCGAAACGGGGGCGCACCGAAGAAATATTCCAATTTTTTGGCCGACAAATTGAGAACTTTCCACGATACCACGTGGTACATAGTGAGAAAACTGACAAGTCCGTGAGAGTGATCTCACCCTTTATTGTTGCAAAGACTCTGACAGAGACTATAGGACCAGGTTACAAGGCGACGAAGTTGGCCAGCGGTGATCTCCTTCTGGAACTCCGCGATAAGAAACAACATGATAAACTACAGAATCTAGTGTCGTTTGGAAATTTTCCTGTGACTGTGACCCCGCACCGCACCATGAACACCTCCCGCGGTGTTATTTCTGATGACGACATGTTGGAGCTCACTGAAGATGAACTTCTGGAAGGATTTAAGGAACAAAATGTTTTGGCTGTAAAACGAATCAAGATGAGGCGCGATGGTAAGGAGATTCAGACAAAACACATAATTATTACGTTTGGTTCAAGTGTTCTACCCGAGACCATTGAGGCCGGATACGTCAAACTACGTGTCAGGCCATACGTGCCAAACCCGCTCCGATGCTTCAAGTGCCAAAGATTCGGCCACAGCTCTCAGAACTGCCGAGGCCGACTGACATGTGCTAAATGTAGTGCCACTGAGCATCTCTCTGAATCATGCGAAAACTCTCTCCACTGTGTGAACTGTGATGGGGAGCACGCCGCATACTCGCGGTCGTGCCCATCCTGGAAAAAAGAAAAGGAAATAGTGACAATTAAGGTAAAAGAAAACATAACTTTCAAGGAGGCACGCAGGCGGGTATTGCACCTGCCAAAAACCAGCTTTGCCGAAGTGGCGCGTCAGGGGGCAGCGCCACAGCGGCTTCCGGCGGCTGTCCGGCTCACACACAGTGAGCTGCCAGCGACGCCATCCGCCCCCTCGGCGGCTGCAGCTAGCGCTGCTCCGCAACCCCAGCAGAAGGGGCCATCAACCTCCGGGCTAGTGGCCTCCAAGGCCTTGTCCCTCGAGAAGAGGCCTTCACCGCGAACAAACCGCTCTCAAGAGCGGGTGTCCAGCGCTCCGCAAGAGCCAATGGACACATCTTCCAGCCAGACGGCGCAGCCAGCGCCAAAGGAGCGGCGAGAATCTCTCGACCGCTCCAAAAAAGAAAAAGCCCGCATCACAGGGCCCGACAAGGGCTCTGTAAGTTAAATTAGTCTCTTTTTTAAACACACAGCACAAAAACACTTCCAACATGAATACACAAATAATACAATGGAACGTCAGAGGACTCCTACACAACCTCGATGACGTCAAAGAAATCCTACACAGGTTTAATCCTAAGGTGCTGTGTGTTCAAGAGACACACCTTAAACCTACACAATCAAACTTTCTCCGGCAATACGCCATTTTTCGTAAAGACCGCGATGACACAGTCGTGTCTTCCGGTGGTGTGGCTATTGTAGTCGATAGAAGTATTGCCTGCCGGGAATTAAAACTTCGTACGCCCCTAGAGGCAGTTGCTGTCCGAGGGGTGTTGTTTGACAAGCTAATCACTATTAGTTCCATATACATCCCTCCCAGCTATCCACTTAATAAAACGGAATTTCAAAACTACATAAATGAGCTTCCGGAGCCATACATAGTTCTCGGAGATTTCAATGCACATAACACCTTGTGGGGAGACACGCGTTGTGATGGAAGAGGTCGCCTAATTGAAAACTTCCTTTTTTCCTCGGGAGCATGTTTACTTAATAAGAAAGAGCCAACGTACTACAGCGTGGCGCATAATTCATACTCCTCCATAGATTTGAGTATCGTGTCGAGTACACTAATTCCGTACCTGCAGTGGTCCGTTCTGAAGAACCCCTTTGGGAGCGACCACTTTCCTATTATACTAAGCTTAACAAAACAAGATGGTTGCTCGCCACATGTTCCCCGATGGAAGGTTAACTCTGCTAACTGGCAACCTTTTAAAGAAATAACGTATTTAGGCCGGGATGACATTGCGTCTCTTAACATAGACGATGCTGTGGCGTATATAACACGTTTTATCACTGACGCTGCAGAAAGGTGCATACAACAAACTAATGGACTAGCTAATAAGCGTCGCCTGCCTTGGTGGAACGAGGAATGCCAAAAAGCACGCAAAAAGCAAAACAAGGCCTGAGGATTGTTTCGCAACTCCCCAACAGCCGAAAACTTGATTAATTTTAAACAAGCAAAATCGCAGGGCAGGAGAACGCGCAGACGTGCTAAAAGAGAGAGCTGGGAAAAGTACATCTCCAGCATAAACTCGTATACAGATGAAACGAAAGTCTGGAATAGGGTGAATAAATTAATAGGTCGGGAGTCACATCCCCTACCCTTAGTGAATAGCCAAGGTGATAGCCTGGAAGACCAGGCGGATACTCTAGGCAAACACTTCGAATATGTATCGAGTGAATCGCACTATACACAATCTTTCCTGAAGTTCAAAGAACGCGAAGAGCGGCAGCCCCTTAATCGCAAAGGTTCATCAAATGAGGCTTACAACCGACCATTCAGCTTAGCCGAACTTAAAGCATCTCTCGCTTGTTGTAACAACTCGGCGCCAGGTGGCGACCGTATCATCTACGAAATGATTAGGTACTTACACCCCGAAACACTGACAACACTCCTCTCTCTCTTTAATGCCATGTGGGCGGCTGGATATATTCCTTCCTTGTGGAAAGAAGCCATAGTCATCCCGATTCTTAAACAAGGCAAGGACCCGTCTTTAGCTAGCAGCTACAGGCCAATAGCGCTAACAAGCTGCCTGTGCAAGTTGTATGAAAAAATGATAAACCGGCGCCTAATCTGTTTCCTAGCAAATGACAAAATACTAGACCCCTTCCAGTGTGGCTTCCGAGAAGGTAGGTCAACAATAGACCACCTTTGTTCGCATCGAGGCAAACATCAGAGATGCGTTTATACATAAACAGTTTTTACTTTCGGTCTTTCTAGATCTAGAGAAAGCGTACGACACGACATGGCGCTTCGGGATTCTGCGAGATCTTTCCGCGATGGGGGTCCGTGGAAATATGTTAAACACAGTCGAAAGCTACTTGTCTAACCGGACGTTTCGCGTAAGAGTGGGCAATGTTTTATCTAGAACATTCACCCAGGAGGCTGGCGTGCCACAAGGGGGTGTGCTTAGTTGCACGCTCTTTATTGTAAAAATGAACTCCCTGTATGCAGTTATTCCACGCAGCATGTTTTATTCTGTGTATGTCGATGATGTACAGATAGGTTTCAAATCATGCAACATTGCTATCTGCGAACGGCAGGTACAGCTTGGATTAAACAAACTGTCTAAATGGGCTGATGTAAATGGATTTAAAATAAATGCAAAGAAAAGTACGTGCATACTTTTCTCAAACAAAAGAGGCATGACACCAGTGCCAAATCTCACGATTAATCAAGAGATACTATCCGTGAGCAGTGAACATAAATTCCTGGGAATAATTCTAGACTCAAAGCTCACCTTTATCCCCCACCTTAAATATTTGAAGGCAAGGTGTCTGAAGACGATGAACCTTTTAAAAATTTTGTCGTGCGCAACATGGGGTAGTGACCGAAAATGCCTACTGAACTTGTACAACAGTCTTGTCCGATCACGCCTTGATTACGGGGCTATAATTTATAATTCCGCAACGCCAAGTGCATTAAAAATTATAGACCCCGTTCACCATCTGGGCATCCGCCTCGCGACCGGTGCTTTCCGAACAAGATCCCATCCACAGCCTCTACGTAGAGTCGAATCAGTGGTCACTTCATCTGCAGCGTTCATACAATAGTTTTACATATTTTCTTAGAGTACACGCGAACATTGAACATCCCTCTTATTCAACCATAAACGACATGACCACTGCCACACTCTTTCAAAATCGACCGGCATCGAGAAAACCGTTCTCTTTGCGTGTGCGGAATCTTAGTGAGGAAATGGGTGTTCCGTTGCTTGAACACTGTCTTATGGCTCCAGCGAAACTGTTACCGCCGTGGCAGTGGCAGCTCATAGAGTGTGACACATCATTCGTGGAGGTCACTAAGCACGCACCAGAGGCATATATCAAAATGCATTTCCTTGAACTCCAGTCCAAGTACACATGCACAGAGTTTTATACAGACGCTTCTAAGTCACGTGATGGGGTGTCGTATGCAGCCGTCGGCCCATCCTTCTCGGAATCCGGTGCACTCCACCCGGAAGCAAGTATCTTTACGGCTGAGGCCTATGCTTTATTGTCAGCTGTGAGGCATATAAGGAAATCTAAACTTCAAAAATCAATCATATTTACAGACTCTCTAAGTGTCGTAAACGCTTTAAAGTCACCCTGTAAACAGAAAAATCCTACACTCATTGAGCTCTATTCCCTACTGTGTAGAGCATATGTATCTAACCAGCATATCATTATATGCTGGGTGCCTGGCCATAGAAGCATTGAGGGTAATGTGCTAGCTGACCGAATGGCTACGTCAATAACATCGCACGCTACTAATCCTTCAGCTGCTGTTTCTGCAACAGATTTGAAACATTTCTTCCGTAAGAAATTGCGAAGCCATTGGCAACGTCTGTGGGATGCACAAACAAATAATAAGCTTCACTTGATTAAGCCACAGTTAGGTTTCTGGCCCCCCGTAACGAAAACACGACGAACTGATGTCCTATTCTGTCGTCTCAGAATAGGTCATACATTTGGCACCCATAGTTTTTTGTTAACCGGGGATGAACCACCAACCTGTGGTAGATGTGGTAAGAGGCTAACCGTCCTCCACGTTCTCCTGGAGTGTCGGGATGCCGAAGCAGATAGAAAAAAACATTTCCCTTTAGCTTACCGCTATCATGTCCCTCTGCATCCCAGTATGTTTCTTGGTGAGGAACCACTGTTTAGCACTAAAGCAGTCCTCGCTTTCTTAAATGACGTGGTACTGCATGTTGTAAGCCCAACAAATTCATAGCGCATCCTCTCTCCAGAGGATGCCGCTGTGATGGTAGTTTTGTATAAGCACATGCCTCCAGGCCCTTGTGATTCAAGGGCTCTGTTTAGGCAGTAGTGCTTCTTTCCAACTACTACATCTTAAATATTTTAAATATCGTGTCATTCTTTGTCAGTACATTCTTCATTTCATAGTACACCTCATTAGTCATTGCCATGATTTTAGTGCATGTATATTTTACACATTTTACAGCGATTATTTTTAGGCCCCTTTACAGCCACACTTCATCTACTTCTCAGAATTCATCGCTCCACTGCACACTCACAAACACTGGCATGGCGCTCTTTCGCCATAACTGGCCCTTGCGCCATAAAACACCACACATCATCAAGGCATTTGACAGAATTCGACACGCTGCCATCTTACGGGAACTGCGGGCACTACAGGTAGGCCCTAAAACCTACAGCTACGTTCGCGCCTTCCTCTCCGGCCGCACCACCTCCTTGCCCATTGATCAGCTCAGCACACCCCCTTATACGCTCGGCGACTTCGGAACCCCTCAAGGCGCGGTTCTCTCCCCAATTCTATTTAATATTGCTCTCATCCCCTAAGCCCAGAAACTCAACGTCATCCCACAGCTAAAGCATACCCTGTACGCTGATGATATTACCACATGGACAATTCATGGCTATGACGGCGAAATTGAGGAAACTGCAATTAGCAGCCGACACCATCTCCGCTCACGCATAATCTATCGGGCTCGAGTGTTCCCCCTCTAAGTCCGCGCTCCACCTCATTAGACCAAAATCTGCCGCTAACTCGCCCATCTAAATCACTTTACAAGGATCCCCTATCCCCCTCACTCCCACCCTGCGCATCCTTGGCTTCTACCTGCAGGATTCCGGACGCTATGATCATACCCTTAATACACTCAAGACCTCCACGCAATCAGTATTCCAGCTTCTACGCCGCGTATCTTCCCTGTACACGGGTTTAGACGAAGCAGAGAACATGAAAGTTGTACATGCTTTTGCGCTTAGCCGCATTCTGTACGCCGCCCCATATCTCAAGCTGAACCGCACGGAAACCGAGCGCATGAACGCAATGATCCGCCTTGCAACTATAGCAGCCCTAAACCTACCCCGCAGCACTAGCACAGCCAAACTCCTTTCACTAGGCATGCATAACACGCTTCCTGAACTAGTTGAGGCGCGCCTTCAGACACAGTACTTAAGATTTGCCGCGAGCGCCACTGGCCGCCATATCCTCGCCTCCGTTCGCATCAACAGACCTGCTAATCAGTCAACCCTTATAGCCATTCCTCGACACATCCATAACCCCCTCGTAGTTAAACCCGTTCCTCGAGACGTCCATCCCCAGCATTACATCTCTCGCTGCGTAGCTCGCGCAAATGCCCTCCACAAGTATTACGGACAAGCCGAGAATGCCATTTGGGTAGACGCCGCATATAGAACGCATGAAGCTGTAGCAGTTGCTCACAACCCAACCCAGCCCCGACCACTAACTCACCATCTTCATTGGGGCTCTACACCTGAGGAGGCAGAGGAGACGGCCATCGCCTTAGCCCTTGCACATTCGGATGCTGAATACATCTTTAGTGATTCTAAGACTGCTATGTCCAACTTTGCCAGGGGCAGAATTCACAGCCCTGCCTGGCGCTTGTTGAACACCCCCACCTAGAATTTACCACGCAGGGTAGAGCTCCGGTGGGTACCGGCTCACTCTGGGAACCCCAGAAACGAGGCTGCCGATAAATTGACCCGAGGTGGATTTGCCGGGCTCAGGACAGCCTCGATCCAGGCTTCTCGAGGGAGCGGGCGCACAGCTTTGCAGAGCTCACGCAAGTATCCCGTTTGGACCGTCGGACTTACCATTCTCCCCACCCCTTCCTTACGCACTCCCAACAGATCCCCTGGAGACGCCTCCAGACCCGCTCTCTCCCATCCCCTCAGCTGCTATCCCACTACTGTGGCACTTCCCCTACAGGCTCCTTATGCCACACTCTCCCACATCCTTTTTGGCAGCCCTGCTGATTCTCCCCCGCAGGGACAGCCCGCCATCTCAAGCTGGGAGGACTGGGAGGTCCTACTCTCGTCTACGGACCCGACATCCCAGCTTGCTGCGGTGGCTGGGGCCGCAGACGTCATGAAAAAAAGCTTTCGCAGTTTCACCTGAAAGGCGAAGCATCAATTGCGATAGCAAATTTGTACAGAGCTATAGGGAGTAGTGATAGTAGCTTTATCAGCTGTATAAACTTGGACATGCAGCAGCACCGGCAACACGCAGAACTGTTGTCGACGCCTGTCGGCGTTTTCCCGCGTTCGCACAAAATGCGTGCGGCGTTGGTGACTGTTGCCGGAGCCTCTGATATAAATAGGTACTTGCTGCCGCAGCTAAACGTCGCCTCCCCCCCCCCCCCCCCCCCCCACGGCCTTTCACGCGTCGGAAAAGGCGCGTTTGCTCTACATATATAGTGATTGTGAAGGAGGAAAGAGACGCCTGCTTCTGCAGCCCTTAAGGGAGCACGGCGCAGAACGTGCGTTTGTTCTCCGCCGTAGGTTCACTCCCCGTGAAAGCGCGCGTCGCTCGCGCCCTTTCACTCACACATGCAGCGTTTGGCGGCGCGCGGCGACGATTTCATCTGCATTGACGTCATACGGAACATCACGGCGACGGCAACGGCGACGACGACGGCGACGCCGACGGCAGAAATCTGCTTTGGAGTGTCCATATAATTGCTATCGCAATAAAATAGGAACGTGACCGTCTCGACGTAGTGTGGGACCATGCGGTGGTCCAGGGACTTAGAGGAGTCCAAACTCACTTGCTACAAATAAAGTTTTTCTGTCTGACTGTTGAGGACCGCCGAACAAGCTGAGAAGCGATGAGCGCCACGGCACGACAAACATGTTTTATTGCGATAACAGATATATGGACACTCCAAAGCGGATTTCTGCCGTCGGCGTTGCCGTCGTCGTCGCCGTCGCAGTGAGGTTCCGTATGACGTCAACGGCGATGAAATCGTCGACGCGCTTCGGACGCTGTATGTGCGAGTGAAAGGGCGCTAGGTACGCGCGCTTTCACGGGGAGCGAACGCACGTCAGAGAGCAAACGCGCGTTCTGCGCCGTGCTCCCTGAAGGGCTGCAGAATTAACCGTCTCTTTCCTCCTTTACAATTACCGTATATTGAACCTTTCCCGGCGCTCCCATGGGTGCTGCCATGTTTCATCACGTGGTGACGCGTCCATTGCTTGCCTCAGCTACCGCCGTTGCCTCCGTGTTTACAATGCAAGCGCGTGACGCCGGTGCGGCGCAGCAAACCTCCGTTTCAACGCATATCGTAGATGGTAACTGTGTGGACGACACGAAGCTTTGGGCACAGCTTTGGAACACATGTAAGTGCTTTCATAACTCTTTACGCTTTGTCCAAACGGCGCGAGCAGCGTATACGGTGTTTGTACTAAAACCGAGGCTTGAAATGTATTCCAAGCTGTCCAAACTTCCCGCTTATAAATTAAATCAGGATCACTGTTCTCGTTCTTTATTTGGCGATCATTTTGAAGCAGCGGCTTGTCATGTTTCTGACTCTAATATTAAGTTCTTCTGTTTCTCGGTGAGGCTACAATCTGATTGTTTATTTGCAGCCTAGTCGCGCTCGTGGGTGTGCTCTGTCTCGATAGATTTGTTCTTGCGGTGCACAAAGCTTGGAATGTAAATGTTTTATACTTTGTGGTAGCTTGTAGCAAAGACTTATTATCGCTAGTCCGTCGCTTACTCTGTGGACCATGACGAAAAGTACAGCTTTCAACATTCGTGTCTTGGTGTAGTCGCCGTCACTCACGCTTCAGCACATTGATTCCAGTGTGCGCACATTCACTAATTATTGATACGTTGACGATAGGGCGCGTGTAAGTTTGCGGGCGAGTAGGGTTAGATGTGTGTAATTAACGTGCGAGAAACTTACTATGCCAGAAAGTGGCGTAACTTCCTTTTGTAACGAGCGGTACTCACTCTTAAGTGCCGATGTTGCGTAGTTGAAGTCCTTTCTTTTGAGGTTAGCTATACAGCGCTGGCGGATGAATTATCCTTTTTTATCCTCAAGGAGAGCCGTGCGTCGCGAAGGGCCGACAACACAGGCAGTCCTTATGTAGCAGCGGCGACACAAGTTGATTCCATTCCTTAATATGCGAACCATTATTATTGCGATAGCAATTATATGGACACTCAAAAGCAGATTTCTGCCGTCGGCGTCGCCATCGCCGTGAGGTTCCGTATGACGTCATTTGGAGATGAAATCGTCGCCGATGATAAGTGGTTCTTGAGGGAAAGGGAAAGGTAGGCGCTATCTTCTGCAGCCCTTGAGGGAGCACGGCTCAGCGCCAAATGGCGTCGCCGCGCGCCGAACGCTGTATGTGCGAGTGAAAGGGCGCGAGGGGCGCGTCTTTCACGGGGAGTGAACGCACCTCGGAGAACAAACGCGCGTTCTGCGCCGTGCTCGCTTAAGGGCTGCAGAAGTAGGCGTCTTTTTTCTCCTTTACAATCACCATATATGTAGAGCAAACGCGCCTTCTTCTGACGCGCGAGAGGCCGTAGGGGACGGGGAGGGAAGGGAGGCGACGTTTAGCTGCGGCACCAAGTGCCTATTTATATCAGCGGCTCCGGCAACAGTCACCAACGCCGCACGCATCTTGAACGAACGCGGGCAAAACGCCGATGGCGTCGACAACAGTTCTGCGTGTTGCCGATGCTGCTGCATGTCCAAGTTCATACAGCTGATAAAGCTAATATCATTACTCCGTATAGCTCTCTACAAGTTTGCTATCGCAATTGATGCTTCGCCTTTCAGGTGAAACTGCGACAACTTTTTTTGCAGCTAACTATCGCACACGTCTTCCTTATCGCGCACATTTTGCAGGATGAATTGGGCACAGTGCATTAGCGAACACCCACTTGAATTTCCGACAGCTGATCGCATAGTAGCACGGCAGAAGCAGTAGTGGCTTTGTATTCGTGCGCATTCACTGAGGCAACGTATGCCGCGCCGCCGAAAGCGCCATCTCGTTCCTCTAGAGCAAACTGCTCCGCGAAAAGGGTCAATAGAGAGCAAACTCGACTTTTTTCCTCGCGCGAAAGGCCGTGGGGGGACGGGAGGGAGGGCGGGGAGGCGATGTTTAGCTGCGGCACCAATTGCGTATTTATATAAAAACGTTGCGAGGCGAGAAGGAGGGTAAGATTTTCGACGCAACTCGACGAGTGTCCCATTCTGATCTCGTGGAACACCTCCGAGCCACCCCCAGAGGCACCGGCAACAGTGACCAATCGCGCGCGCGTTCGGTGCGAACGCGGGCAAAACGCCGACGGCGTCTACAACAGTTCTGCGCGTTACTGGTTCTGCTGCATGTCCAAGTTTGTACAGCCGATGAAACTACTATCCTTACTCCGAATAGCTCCCTACTAATTTGCTATCGCTATTGATGATTCGGGTTTCGGGTAAAACTGCGACATTTTTTTCCAAAGGCAAGGCACCTTCCTTGTTCGTGGATGCGGTTGCACTTTGAACATTTGAATTGCCTCCTTGTTTTGATCTGCGCTACTTCTGTTTGAGGTTGATCGTAACTTTTCTCGGAACATCAGGCAAGTTCCTCGCGCGCCAGATATTTGAACTGCGCACTTTAACATTCGAACTGGGCATTTCGATTGGTGCCACTTGTCTTTCCGCTTGAGCCCATGCGATGTTTTGCTCGGCACATACTTCCTCCGCCTTGCAGATTTCTTCGGCTTTCCTTAATTTAATGTCCTTAGCCTTAAGCATTTTATTTCGCAATGCCGGGTTAACGGTGCCGAAAACAATCTGGTCTGTGACTATAGAATCACTTAGGTCCCCAAGATTGCAACTTTGGGCTAGATTCCTCAGGTCTCGAGCGAAATGCTCAAAAGGCGCAGCAGCTCGACGAGTGTCCAATTCTGATCTCGTCGAAAACCTCCGAGCCGCCCTCAGAGGCCCTGGCAACAGTCACCAACGCCGCGCGCGTTCGGTGCGAACGCGGGCAAAACGCCAACGGCGTCGACAACAGTTCTGCGCGTTGCTTGTGCTGCTACATGTCCAAGTTTACAGAGCTGATGAAACTACTATCCTTACTCCGTATAGCTCTCTACTAATTTTGCTATCGCAATTGATGCTTCGCCTTTCGGGGGAAACTGCGACAATTTTTACATAAATACGCATTTGGTGCTGCAGCTAAACGTCGCCTCCCCTCCCTCCCTCCACGGCCTTTCGAGCGATGGAAGAAGTCGCGTTTGCTCTCTATATATGGTTATTGTAAAGGAGGAAAGAGACGCTTAATTCTGCAGCCCTTCAGGGAGCACGGCGCAGGACACGCGTTTGCTCTCTGACGTGCGTTCGGTCCCCGCGAAAGCGCGCGTCCCTCGCGCCCTTTAACTCGCACATACAGCGTCCGAAGCGCGGCGACGATTTCATCGCCGTTGACGTCATACGGAGCCTCAAGGCGACGCCAGAAATCCGCTTTGGAGTGTCCATATAATTGCTATCGCAATAATAAAAGCAAACACGTTCAATTACTATGGACACCAGCTCATACTCCGACCTCACCGGGGGATGGCGGAAACAACGAGGCGGGATAAAATGCAGCCCGAGGGCTAATCAACCGAGTGGCGACAAACATTGCTGCCGTCAAGTCGGGGGCCGCCGAAGAAAGTGAGGACGGAGATTGGGAGTTGGGAGACAGGTTGGCCAAATACAAATATGTAGCAAATATTTTAAAATGCAGAGGTATATTTATCCACCACCTCATCAAAAACTAAATAAATCGCAGTCTGTCCAGTGGCGGCAGTTACAAACGAGGTCATATTGTAATCCAGTAATATGGAATGTACTATATCCAGATATATACGAACCAACGAATGCAAAGCATACAGCTCAAGAGCAACTCTGGAGCACATGCTGTGGGAATGCCAAGGGCTGACTGACGAGTAGCAACGGGGGGACAGCCGCTAGCGAAAGCCTCCGGGCGTTTTGATGTGCTGTGCTGCTCAGCTCAGCCTCAGAAGATCAACTGTGGGCAGTCCAGCGGGCCGACGACGCCACCAGAGCCCAAGGGCTCGTGGCAGACGCCTAGGCAGGGTGAAGCCATATTTCTTCACCTTTCTTAGGCAGACGCCCAAGAAGGGTGAAGAAATATTATTCCATGTATTTAGAAGAAACTTCGACAGAACGCAACAGCAACAAACACATCAACATACATGAAAGTATATTCAACGTATCGAGCTACATACATATGTAACAAAGCGGCAGCGTGCAGTTATTCAAGTCTTGGGATAGTGTACTTCATACATACCGCACCAAATAACGTGGAAAAGCGTCGGTGGCTTCCGAAGACCATAGGCGATGATTTTGTTCAGGCCCAAATTAACTTCAGGGTTGTTTTCTTTGCTGCAGCATGTGCCAATGCAGAATAACAGTGGGTGGGCCTAGATGAATTCATACTTGAGGGAGACTTGGTTCTGCTAAACATTAAGGAGAGCCATTGCAAACTCTCCCTCAAGTTCCTCAATATTTAGCAGAGGTAAGCTGTCCACGCCTAGTAGCTAGTCGTAGCTATTCCAAGTAGCTATTCCAAGTTTGTTGAACTCATCCCTCCAAATCACAAATTATTTCCTACAAAATTTTCTCCTTCAACCGTTCGCAAGTATAAGATGTTTTAATATCCTAGAGGGAAGGGAGAACATTATTTACCCCACATTATACATTTTTTTCCAGCGGCTGCCAAACACCACCAACAACAAAAATTTTCTGCATTGTTTAACTGAAGACGTACCTTATTTGCAACAAATTTCTAGTTCTTCTGCCCTATTGTTTCGTGACAGTCATGTTTGCTTCAGCTTGTAGCTTGGTCAAGCGAAGCGCGGCATGCGCTCTCGACAAGAACACAAACAGCGTACTTTCACCGAACAAAGGTTCCCTTTCCGGCATTAATCTCCGAAGTAAGTAGTAACTGTAGGCTGGACAAACTAAGCAAGTGAGACCCGCGGTACAGCCCGTTGACAGTATAACGAAATTCGGTAAGCTGCCTCTTGAACTTCCCAGCCGATTTCGTCGCTCGCCAACAGTTCACAACACGGTGCGTCCAAAGCTCCAGCGCATCAAGCGCATTGGTATATTGATAAATTATAGTAGAGGTTCTAAGCGGATATTGGTGCTTCCCATTTACTGAACGCTTCGCTGCTAACATCCTATAGGGCAACACAGAACGATAAACAGCGGCCCCTAGTGTGTCCGACTGAGTAGGATGTTAGCGATTAAAGTGAGCCTGGCTCAGTCGAATTTCCGTGAGCCGGAGTCCGAGAGTGGCCTAAGGAAAAAAACTATATGTTTTTTGGTGACTCAGAGTTGTGTTTATTTTGCCGACTTATGGTTCGTGCATCTATATGTGTATGACGCTTCAATCAATTTAGTCTACCTATATAGGTAGTTAAACACACACTATAATTGATTCCTGCGACAGACGCTGCCTTCCTTGAATATTGCTTCTGCTAACAAATATATCTGACCTTTCCACGCTTTTCGTAATTAGAGCCTAGAAGTCGTGGTTGGAAAGGACCGTACTCCATTATGTACTTTTACACAACGTCGCAGGGGCGCTATAACGTAAAATGATTCCAAACTGTTTTGATTCAAACTCCTGACGTCAAATTTACGTAACCACCGACGCAAGCATCGGGCGGTCACCCACAGCGTTGTCTCGACAACCCAATCAAGCACTCTCCTCGTTTATAGGAGGTCACCTTTGTTCGCTTTTAAAACCAATACCATTGTCTTTGTCTACACTCAGCGGTTTTTGTTATCTAATTGGCTTACAAGAGGCGAGGAGCACGCTCTAGTGGAGAGGGTTTCGATGGAGCCGAGCCAGCACAGTGAAAATGGATAACCGCCTGAAGAGGATGGTGTCGGCTTGTCCGATTGGTCCGTACGCCTTACTTAGCTTGTGGTGGCTGTGCGAAAATCGCGGCGGCGTGCAACGGAAGGATAGCAATGCCGCTAAAACGGATCCTCAGCAAGGAAGAGTTGGCAGAGCGACGTCGTATACGTGCCGAAATGGCTTGATAACGTTTTACTGCCACGCAAAAAGGTTTATCATGCGCAAATAAATACGTGCTCACCGGCATGTGCGAGTAGCGAGGGCCTGGCTGATCGGCGGGCAGCCATCTTCTATTCCTTTCGGAATGGGGCAGTCTCATAGCGCCTCACGTTATAGTGCCGCAGTTTAGCCAGAAGGGCGAAACGCTGAAAAGAACCCAAGGTGGTCGAAATTAATCTGGAGCCCTCCACTACGGCGTGCCTCATAATCAGAACTGGTTTTGGCACGTAAAACGCCAGAAAGAAGAAGGCGAAATGTTGACATTGATTGCAAGTTCTAGCGTTGCTCTTGGACTCACACAGTGCTCTACATGCACCTGTGGAACACAGCCTGACGAGGCATGTAAGACTGCTGCTGCTTAGGAGAAGTAACAGCGTCTACCCTGCCTCTCACAAGGTTGCCATGATGAATAGCCTCGCCAGTGTTGTAGACGTCACAACATGATGGCACACGAGATGACATCGATTGGAAGCTATCGGCATTAGTCAGCTCCCATTGAAATATTAGATTACGTGCGCTCGAAATTTACTGCCCGTTCCACTCCACGCAGTGCATGCACACAGCAGTTCAGCAGGACCTATAGGGGACTCACAGTCGCGCGCGCACAACATTCATGCTATCAGCTGAAGACACTGGCTTGGCTCCATCATCATGGCGATAGAGCGAAGCCTTGATGGTGCGTCTACTTCGCTTGATGTTTTTGCAGTCAACTGGATTCACCCGTCCCCAAAGAGCATCTCACCCGCCACCTGCGAGTGCGAGCGTCCACTGTCGAGTTGGACAGCATAACAGCAGCGGCGGCGGCGTCCACGGCGAGCGTGCGCCTTGAACACCCGTATGATTGCTATCGCAAGAAAATAGTGTTCTGTCCCTGGTTCAGAATAGCGCAATCCCGTGAAACTTATTGAGTGCTGGTAGTCGACTTCCAGAAGTCCAGATGTCCCGATCTGTCGGCCGTCCTGTGTAGCTTTACGTTCTACATGCTGCAAAAGATCGGTTAAGGTCAGCAGTCGGCTGCAGGCGCTCGGTGTCCGTTGTTCTTGTCCGTGCATTGCAGTTATGCTGCAACTTGTAATACCGGCTGTGTAGCATTTTCGCTGCTACTGTTACGTCGCTTTATGAATTCTTCGCCTTGCGGGTATTACATTAGGAACAGGTGTTGTCTCGATGGCGGCATGTTGTTGTCATCGGAATGGTTCTAGCATCGCCATCATTGGCGGTGGCGAAATAGTCTTTTGAACGAGCAGCAACCACACCCCTGTCGGTTTCTGCCTTCCAGTTTCCCTCACCGTCCATAATTAAGGCTGGCGTAGGAACGGCGCTCGGGCGCCATTTAGCAGCCTGGCTATGGCGGGCTGGAGAGTCGTCGACGTCTCCAGTCAGTTTGAACAAAGTAATCGGGTCTGATCCCATGCTTCTTTACCTAGTCGTGGGCACGCGGCGATTGATGGACGTCCCCCCTCCGTGCTATGTTTTGGTACAGCCTTTGGCTTTAAATTGCGGTTGCTTCAAGAGGACAATAAAGTGGATGATAATTGGCGCTGGGCTAAACGTTTGTCTTCATTGGTTGATTTGGCATTCGGGTGGGTGGCAGCAGCTTGTTACGCAATTGCAGTCTCCCCTATCTACGAGTTACACAGGGTATATGACAATTACTTTGACTTCCTAGCTTCCACTTCGAGGGGCAGACAACCGGTCGCTGAGCAGGAAACTTGCAGATGAATCCCTTCGTTGCACCCTTCTTTATCTTTTGAGAG
Source organism: Dermacentor silvarum (assembly GCF_013339745.2). Taxonomy (NCBI): domain Eukaryota; kingdom Metazoa; phylum Arthropoda; class Arachnida; order Ixodida; family Ixodidae; genus Dermacentor; species Dermacentor silvarum. Next base: position 73,463,278 of record NC_051156.1, read on the forward strand.
CTCGAGACACTTTCCAAACACGACTACGTTAAATGCACTTCAATTGAATATGTCAATTAGAATCTGTCAGTTTACATAGTTGTTCATAAAGGCACTGTGCCTTTTCAACATTGTAAGTAATGTTGTATATTGTGAGCATTTTGTTTTTCATGCGTTTCGGGTTGGCCAAAGACGAGCCGAGAGGTTGATGCGGATGTTATTAAAAAAAAAGCTTCAGCGAGCGCCAACCACGACGGTGTCTTATCTCCGAGAACAAAGCCCGAGTGTGTCTACTGAAAAGTGCGAATTGGTTGGCTTTGCGCGAAAACCAATGTAATCGTATTGCATTTCGATTGATTTTGTATTAATCGCATCGATTTCGAAACCCAAGTAATCGCATTTCATTCCACGGCCAAGCTGCACCCCATGTTAACGCACGTCATTTTCTGGGCCATCATGGACCACAACCTCTAGTGGAGGCCCCACTGCTCTGTCTGGAGAAGGGGTTACTTGCCATTGCTCAGATGTTCAAGTTTATTGGCGGGAAATGCTGCTGTATAGCTGTTGCATAGAAGGCACTGGATGCACCAATAAACTCCGAAGTCGAGAGGATGACGGAAGCCCGTCTGGTCGGGATGATGCATACTTAAATGAAGGAGATCGAGACACCAACCAAAAAAAGGTTTAAAAAATATATTTTAAAAATACATTAACGTTTCGGCTCCCCCACGGGAGCGTTGTTCACAATGATTGTGAACAAGACTGTGAACAAGGCTACCGTGGGGGAGCCGAAACGTTAATGTATTTTAAATATATTTTTTAAACCTTTTCTGGTCGGTCTCTCGATCTCCTTCTTTTAAGTAACCAATACACTCTATATAGCACATGTACAGGGCATTGTTCCTGGGACACCTACTTTACATCTACCATTCTTGTCACACGCATGCAACACCAACATTCGCGCTCTGAAGGACATTCAAGGTCAAACCCTGCGCGTGCTCCTCGACACCAGCAACAATTACCACTGCGAAACAGCACGTGATTCAGACGCACGTGGCTGCCCACTCTCTTAGAGGCCCAATTCACCCTGTGTCAAGGCTTCCTCGACCATCAGATGGCTTCCCTGCAGGCCGAGAGACCTCAAACGACCTTTTAAAGAGTGATTAGCGCTCCTCAGGAGTGTATATACCGCCAGCTTACACACTCCGCGAAGCAATCATCTCCTTCAAGTCAACCTATCTTTTCCCATTCTTACAAAGAAGGCCAATCACCTATGCCTCGCTCTGACGCAACTGACGGTGCTATTATTGCACCAGGCATATCAAGACTGCATTCATATACACGCTGTTCCACGTAACTTGTGGCAATATTTAAACATATGCGAGTATCACGTAGCTGTACAGAACCAAGGTAATGTTGTTTGCCGTCGCTCGGAGTAGGTATAATATTTTTTTTCACCTAATTCGCAAGCATCGACCCAGAAGTATTGTGAAGAGTTATCGAGTCCACGCGACAGAATTATATGTTTTGTGTTGCAGGGAAAGAAAAGCATTCTGGACATTATTTAAAGCAATGCCATCGTGGCGGGTTTCATGTTGGTATGAAAAGGGAGACGCGCATGTGCACACGGACGGTTATATAGCAGAACGTAATGTTTGTTCAGATATTCGACGATCGATGCATGTGTTTGTAATAACCTCCTGTCCGAATGTAGTTTCGGGCAATAAAGTTAGTTTTCTGACTCGCTCTTTTTCCCTGGTGTAATTCTTCACCGTCAAGACAACGCGACAATAGAGTGATTGCTATGAAAGGTAAGTAGCATGTGCAATGCATTGCGCTGCTTTACAGCTATCTTTTCGAACACCCTAACAGCACCACATTGTACACCGCTTCTTGAGGACACCTCGCAACGTTCAAAGCTGCACTTGCTGGAAAACACAGAGATTTGTGACACGCAGGCAGGCATTCTGGTAACTTCCAGGTTGTCTTAATATCTTCTTTTAACGCGACAGCGCTAAGGGCCCCGTATCGCAGAAAATCAGGCGTCGGTGTCGGCTTCGGCGTTAAGCAATTGGCGTCTGGCGGAAATAATCATGCCGAACCACATCATCCCGAACCAGACCGACCACATAGGCCCTCCGCGTGGCGCAAGGGGTTAGTGAACAAAAACTGAATTTCTCAAAGTAAAATCAGTCAGAAAAATTGTAAAGTACGACTTAACCACAACCCAACGACGTGATAGCGTCGGATTGTAATTTGAATATACGAGAAAAATCCTGATAAGCAGCCAGGGATCTTTGAATGCTATCGCGTGCCACATTTAAACGCGAAGTTTAAGCGTCTTCAAATTTTTTTAAGCACTCCGGTGGTGCACAAGAGATTATATATGCACCTGCACATTGAACTGAAGACATGATAGGGCTGCAGCTTGGTTTAGGGAAACGTGGGTCTGAGTGTTTTTTTTTTCTTTTTGCGTTTCTTTAAAGTTTAATAGCATAATAAACATGTTCCATGATATTCAGCAAAATATTCAAGGATATGTGATCGTAAGCGGTGTTAAGAAAGGACATGGTTTTAATGACTACATCGAAATTGTATTACCGAAAACGAAGCCAAGCCCAATTCGAACTTGCTCTCCCTCTATCTCAGAATCTATGTCAGAGGTTAGCCGACTATGAAGACAACATCCGCAATTGGACCCGATAAAAGTATTAACCACATGATGAAATGGCGCAAAGATATCCTATCGAAGTATTTAACACTACGATAAGATGGAAAATTGCCAATATAGAGTCCATTTATCAGAGAAGCCCCGAACTTGTTTCATAGTATCGACCTATCTCATTGCGAACTGTTTGGTGTGTAGCGAAGCGTTGGAACCCTGAAGTGGGTCGTCCGCTCCAGCGCCTTGAAGTGGGTCTCCTTCTCCGGTACCTTCTAGTGGGTCGTTTTCTTCGGCTCTCGAGCGCCGCTCGCGCTGAGAGTCCGTGCTGCGCTTTTTGGACAGTCGCCCTTGCGCTACTTCAAGTGCCGTCCAATAAACATCCTTATAAATTGGTGGAAGGTGCTGTACCCTCACAACCGCTCCGAAACCCCTTCGATGCCCCTGGAGCTTCGATCCCGTGCACTACCATCTACCATGCCGCAAGACGCCTCCTAGCAAACGCCTCCTCCCGCACCACCCGCATGTCCCGGTGTCCCTCGTCAACGCGTCCCACCTATCTTTACTCGTGCGGATGGCATCGACGTGGAGGACTGGCTCGCTATCTACGAGCGCGTGAGTGTACCCAACAAATGGGACGAGGTAGACAAATTGAGCAACTTGGTGTTTTACCTGGCGGGAGTAGCAAGTCTGTGGTACAACAACCACGAATCCGATTTCCCGACCTGGTCCGCTTTCAAGACTGCCATTATCGACGTGGTTGGCCGCCCTGCTGTTCGTAAGCTGCAAGCAGAACAGCGTTTGCGCGAACGAGCTCAGCAGGCCGGGGAATCCTTCACAAGTTACATAGAGGACATTCTGGACTTGTGCAAGAAAACCAACGCGACCATGTCCGAGTCGGATAAGATTAAAAATGTCATGAAAGACATCGACGATGACGCCTTCACCATGCTCCTCGCCAAAAATCCTCGCACGGTGGCAGAGATAATATCGCTGTGCCAGAGTTATGAGGAGCTACGCCGGCAGCGGTCGTTGACCCGTAGGCCGCCAGCACGGGACGCAGATCTCACTGGCTTGTCAACCGTTTCTGACCGCACCACGTTCCTGGCAGAAATGAAGACATTTGTACGCGAAGAATTTGCACGCCAGCACTCTCTGCTGCCCTTTGCTCACCGGTAGCCTGTGGAACAGCCATCAACCACACTCCCGCCTCCCCTCCGCCGAGTGATTGCCGGAGAGGTGCAAGGTGTTACAGCATATATTGAAGAACAGCTTTTTTTCTATTTTGTTACGTGTTGCTGATGCCCAAGACTATTTACAATTTATTTACAGGGAAGCCAATGGAAGCCAAGATGGCGACGCTATATCAAGCGGGAACGCGTCATTTTCGTCCTCTTCAGTGTAGACGCCACCCGCCGGGGTAGCTCAGTCAGCTAAGGCGTTGCGCTGCTGAGCTCGAGATCGCGGGATCGAATCCCGGCCGCGGCGGCCGCATTTCGATGGAGGCGAAATGCAAAAACGCCCGTGTGCTTGCGTTGTAGTGCACGTTAAAGAACCCCAGGTGGTCAAAATTAATCCGGAGCCCTCCACTACGGCGTGCCTCATAATCAGAACTGGTTTTGGCACGTAAAACCCCAGAAAGAAGAAGTGTAGACGCACTGTGGCGGCTGTTCCGTATCATCACCTCCGGCCGTAGAAGCACCGTCCCGGTGCTTAAGCTACATATCCGCGGTGAATGGTGTGTGGTATGGCTTTAGTCTCGCTACGTGAACGATGTCCCATGCAGCTGAAGATGGCGCTGAGGGGTCCGCGGGGATGATTTCATATGTGGCATCGGTAACTTGTCGCACCACATGGTATGGACCAGTGTAACGTGACAGCAGCTTTTCGGAAAGGCTCACGCGGCGCATGGGTGACCAGAGAAGCACCAGAGAACTCGGAGAAAAATGTACGTCGTGATGGTGATAATCATAGAGGCGTCTCTGATGCTCCACCGATGCCTCCAGATGGGTGCGGGCGAGCTGACGCGGGTGGGCGGCGCATGTGATCAGGTCCCGGACGTATTTAGTGGCAGAACGTGCGGGTGAGGGCAGTAAGGACATAGAAAGCAGAATAGCCGGCGGTGCCATGACGCGATGAATTACACGCGAACGTCACATATGGTAAATGAAGATCCCAGTCGTGGTGGTTGGCCGCAATGTACTTCAAAAGCACGTCAGTGATGGTCCGGTTGAGGCGCTCCGTGAGACTGTTGACCTGTGGTTGGTAGGACGTGCTGAATTTGGACTTTGTCGAGCAGGAGCGGAGGGTGTCCTCGACGACTGCCGAGACAATGCTACGGCCACGGTCAGTTAGTAACTGGCGCTCAGCACCGTGCACTAAAATTATGTAGAGTAGAAAGTCAGCGACGTCATTAGCGCAACTTGTCGGGAGAGCTCTTGTGATTGCATACCGCATTGCGTAATCGGTAGCGACGGGGACCTATTTATTTTCTGAGTCCAAGAGACGAAACAGTCCAACTTGGTCTAGACCAACGCGGAAAAAGGATTCGGGTGGGACGTCGATTGGCTAGAGACATTCAACTGGAAGCGCGGAGGGCTTCTTCCGGCACTGACAGGGCTCACAGGCGACAACGTAACTCCGCACGGAGCTGGCGAGACCCGGCCAAATAATGTGACGGCGTACAGGGTCGTATGTGCACTAGACGCCCAAGTGCCCAGCCAAGGGAGCATCGTGAAGTTGGCGGAGGACAGTCGAGCGTAGGTGTGATGGAATGACGAGCAGAAGGTCAGGGCCGTGAGGATCAAAACTACGGCGGTGTAATGTCCCCTCCTTGAGGAAAGACATCTGTAGGGAGGCGTCACCAGGCGTTGACTCCAGCCGGTTGATGAGGGGTGGTAGCGAATGATCGTGGCGTTTCTCGTTACTGATTTGAAGCAACTGTGACGCATAGAAAACGGAAGCGATGGCGTCCGCATCTGCCGGTACTTCCATGGGATAGCGGGAAAAACAATCGGCATCCTGGTGCAAGTGTCATGTCTTATTTACTACGGAGAAGGTATATTGTTGCAGGCGTAAATCCCAGTGAACGAGTTGTCCCCTGGGGTGCTTGAGCAAGGCTAGCTAGCAGAGAGCATGGTGGTCAGTGATGACACAGAATGGACGTCCGTACAAGTGTGGATGAAAGTCGCTCTTTGTGAAGCCAGGCACTCGCTCTTTGTGATTGAATAATTACGCTCGGCGAGTGATAGAAGTCGGCTGGCATAGGCTATAACGCGATCAAGTCCACACTGGCGTTGTACGGACACGGTTCCTATGCCATGGCCACTGGCATGAGTTCGAACTTCCGTTGAGGCAGACGGGTCAAGTCGGGCCAGGATTGGAGGCGTGGTAAGGAGAGTAGTAAGGTGATCAAAAGATGCGGCATGATCAGGACCCAAAGAAAACGGGACGTCTTTCTTCAAAAGATCAGTAAGGGGACGTGCAATGGTCGCAAATTTCTTTACAAAGCGCTGGAAATTGGAGCACCGTCCTAGGAAACTACGAACGTCTTTTGTACCCTTCTGGACAGAAGAGTTCGTAACGGCGGGAATTTTGTCCGGATCAGGTCGCACGCGTCTGGCATCCACGAGGTGTCCAAGGACGGTGATTTGGCGGCGAGCGAAGTGACATTTTGAAGAGTTCAAGTGGAGACCGGCCCGGCGGAACAAGTCAAGAATCGCTGGAAGACGATCGAGATGCGTGTCAAATGTGGACGAGAAAAAGCTGAAGTCGTCCAGATAGTACAAAGAGGTGGACCACTTGAACCCCTGAAGCAAGGAGTCCATCATTCGTTCGAAGGTGTCCGTCGCGTTACAGATGCCGAAAGGCATCACCTTGAACTGATAAAGACCACCAGGGGTAACAAATGCAGTCTTCTCTCGGTTCATGTCTTCGACGGATATCTGTCAGTAGCCGGACCGTAAGTCGACAGAAGAAAATAGGTGGCACCGTACAGTCAGTCAAGGCGTCATCAATACGTAGCAACGCGTAAACGTCCTTTTCTGTGATTTTGTTCAGGTGGCGATAATTTACTCAAAAGCGCCACGTTTCATTCTCTTTGACAGGTACTACGGGTGAAGCGCAGGGACTACAGGAAGGCTCAATAATGTCCTTTTCAAGCATCTTTCGCACGTTGTGGGGGTTTTCCCCAACTCGTAGCGCGTATAATCGCAGCTACGTACGTTTCGGGCGAATAAGACAATAAGCGAGTCAACTCAACAACGTTTGTTGCTGTGGGCAATAAAACACACTTGCAGAGGGAAGTCCGCTCTGTATATTAAGTAATAAATAGGCTTGCCCCGTTGCGTGTAGAAGTCACACAAACGAGGTCACTTACGGGTTGCAGCGGGTATATCCCTAAGGGCAGGTCAGGAGTAGCGAGGTCAGAGAGCCCCGGGAGTCTGTCGGTCGCGCTCTTTTATACCTTTTTACCTTTTCGCGAGGGTATGTCCTGCTCGGCCGTCGGATACTTTCCCTCTTCCCGCACAGGTGCGAGCGTCGCGAGAGGCGAGCGAGAACCGGGAGAGGGCAAAGTGCATCTCTCTCGTGTCCGCCCGGCTTCCGCTGCGCGCGCTTGTGACGACGCGCGTACGCGGGAGAAGGTGTCCACCCGGCTTCCGCAGCGTTCGCTACGTGCGCAGGCGACGGTGAGCGCCCGCGGGAGAAGGTGGGGGCGTGTGCCCCCCACAACGTCTTGTTGGATAACTGCTCGGTCCTACGCAGAAACACGATTTGGACGTCCGTGAATAGTGTTCGTGTCGCCAGTATTTATGTGATGGGTCACGATGGACGTTTGACGTAAGGGTCGATTGTCCAAGTCAAAAATGTCGCGATAGCCTTCAAGAGCGCGGCAGAGGGCTTCAGCTTGAGCAGGTGTAAGGTCAGAGCAAGCCATCTTCTCAATGTCGTCGCCACTGCCGTGGGATGACGTCACGGTATGGGCTGAGCTGTAACAATCTTCGACTGTGAAGCGCTCGACCTGATCATCCTGCACAGTACTAATTATAGCCAATGAGATCCCCTCAAGCAGGACTTACCGTGTTAGCGGGAAATTGACAAGGGGAAGGCAGGTGCGGTTGCCAGTAATCATGAGCACAGTGTGCGGAACTGTAACACCATGTGTAAGTATTACAGCTGGAATTGGTGCGGCCATGAAATTGCCATCAGGTACAGCTGGTGTGGAAAACAAGTCGATGTGCGTCTCAGATTAAGGCGGTAGCTAAATGAAATCCATGCAGCTTGAACGCCTTGGAGGCGGAATCACAGGGTTGGCACGAAGAGGCAAGTCAAGGTCAATGAGGGCAGAATGACTGGCGAGAAAATCCAGACCAATGATAAGTTCGTGAGGGCAATTCTCGATGACGGTGAAGGGCACGACGGTGTGTCTCTCAGCATTGGTGAGTCGGGCATAACACATGCCAACAATAGCGACAGTCCCTCTGTCGACGACTCGTACAGCTTGGTTCGGGGCAGGCGTCATAACTTTTTTGAGCCCGCGGTGAAGAGCAGCACTCATTATGGACACATGTTCCCCGGTGTCAATGAACGCGTACACAGGAACATTGTCAACAAGAACCTGCAAAAGATTCTGGTTCGTGGGTAAGGTCAAGCGAAGATTTCGTGCCGATGTCGTCAACGCAGCTCCACCTCCTGAAGCTGTACTGTCTAGGTTTACCGGTTGGGGGTGCTACGAATAGGTCGGAGAAGGAGCACGGAGTGACGGGGGCGAAGGAGATTGACGCGGGTGGGAGGAGGTGAGCGGGCGTAGTATGGTCGTGTCAGACGGCTCGCAAGGTCAGATGATGGGTGGGGCATCGAAGGAACGAATAAAAAAGGACGAACTAGAGGGACGAAGGTGGTAGTCAGAGGAATAGCGTGTCGGAGAATCCAGCTACTTCGGCAGTGGCGAGCGATATTCCCAACGCGTCGGCAGTTATAACAGATCGGCTTATAGCCTACGGTGCGTCATTCAGATGGGTTGCGCTGTCCATAAGAGTAGTAAGAGGAGTAAGTGGGAACGTGCGTGGAGAAAAATGCTCTGAGCGCACGGGACGAACGGAGTGCAGGCCGACGTTGGACAGCTCTTGATGGACGACGGCCTTTATTAAGAAGATCCTCACCGGAGAATAATCAGATGACGGGAATGAAGGGGCCGCAGTTGTGCTGCTCTGACCTCACGACGAATGATGTGGGTAAAGTTGTCACATATCGAAGGCGGTAGTCGGTAGGAGGAGGTCGTCAAAAGATGATGTAGCAGCTGTGTTGGGAAGTCGCGTGTTCTGTTGGGATAACTGGCGGCTTTCAGCATGCTCGAGACGGTGGCACTCCTTGAGGATTGTATCGATGCTCGTGATGTTGGTAAACACCAGTAAATTGAAGGCGTCGTCAGCAATGACTTTGAGGACGTGATTAACCTTGTCATGCTCCGACATGTTCGGGTCAGCCTTGGTACAAACGACCAAGAGGTCGAAAATGTACGACACGTAGGACTCAGTCAACGCCTGTACATGTGTGGCAAAGGCCTTCTTGATATTGAGTTGGCGACCGAACGGATTGCCTAAAAAGTCGCGGTGCTGCTCTTTGAAGAGATCCCGGTCACCATTGCAACCACAGCGAAGCTCCATAGCGCGGGCGGGGAACGTCGACCTCCACCAAATAATGTTACGTGTAGCAGATGCCCAACGCTATTAAACATTTATTTACACGGAAGCCAACGGAGGCCACGATGGCGACGCTATATCAAGCGGGAACATAATATGGTTAATCACGTCCTCAAAGGCATTGCTGACGACGCCTTCAATTTACTGGTGTTTGCCTACATCCCGAGCATCGATACAACCCTCTGGAGCATGCTGAATCCCACCAGTTATCCCAAGGAACAGCCGCCACACAGTGGCGGCTGTTCCGTATCAAAATTACCAGCATAGCTTTAAATTCCACCACTATTGGGTTGGCAAGATACTTTTTTTCCTGATCGATAGCTCTATTTTGATTTCCAGAAATGACTGGGCAAAGTTTGTGACTTTCACCTACTTTCGCCACGGGGTGCATAGTTCTTTAACCGGGAGGTCTCCAAAACTGAAAATGTTGGCGCACATTAAGCTAGTTTCAGCCTCATCCGGATGTGTCGCACATTAAGCTAGTTTCAGCCTCATCCGGATGTGTGTTTTTTTCAATAACAATAACAACATTCGATCTCCTTTATTTCTCATATTAAGGCATATGCAGATGACGAAGTTCTTTATAGAGGGATGCATGGAATGCACTGATCCCCTAACATTACAAAATGACCAAGACAAAACTTTTATTTTGTACATTCAGTGCACGTCTTCATGAACGTGGCCTGTTCCAAACACACATCATTCTACCGCTCAAGCAGTTTCTCAGAGGTGCAGCAATAATTCCACAATTTAGTTATGCTTAGAGTAAAGCCATAGATATTGCTTGCTGACACGCATAAGAAAGGGTAGTCAACAGCGGTTCAACAAAATTTTCTAGGGGGCATTAGTGCACCACAGGGTTAGTTCAGTTAGCACCTTGCAGCACTTTCGGAGTCGGCCTATATAATTATACTGCATTATGCCTGGTGTCGACCAATGTACTCAGTAGAGTGAAACCCAACTTTCAGTTTTGGTTTTAGAGCGCAGCTCTTAGACGCCCGTTCCTACGGCGAGCGTGGGCGTCGTAGCCGAGCGAACGAGCTCAGCGAGAGAGGAAAGAGAACGTGGATCACAGCGGGGGATGAAAAACGCGAGGAGGATAGCAGATATGATGGTGCAGTGGAAACATGAGACGGAAAGCGGAGGTGGGTATGGCGAAAGCGTGAGAAGCGTCAGCAGTTAAAACAGATCGGCTTATAGTTCAGGGTGCGTCATTCGGATGGGTTGCGCTGTCCATAAGAGGAGTAAGAGGAGCGAGGTGGGAACGTGCGTCGAGAAAGAGGGTCCGAGCGCACGGAAGGACCGGAGTACAGGCCGATGTTGGGCAACGCGTCAACCATGCGCTGGCTCTCGCGATCTCCAGATTAGTGAAGCAGTCGCGCCACATATTGCTCCGTTTGCAACGTGCCGCACGAGATAGATTGCGAAAGTATACAGCTGCGCTCAAATTCGCGTTAGGGAGCATCGTAATCGTCGGTGAATTACTTTTGTTACACGCTCCATTTTAACGACTTTTATTTGTCCTACGTGCACCAGTAATCCTCGATTCTCCTTAGTTTGATGAAACCGGCAGAAAGTGGCAGCGAAATACCCAAATGGACGTTTCGATGCCAGCAATTATTGTTCCTAAGCAGCTTCACCGCGGTAAAAAATTCCTATGGCTCATCCATACGCTTGCTTAACATTACATGTTTTCTGGTATTTATTTTCGAAAAGACAGGTACTTCAGTCTCACTGCACTAAGCCAAGACGCCTACCCTAAGCCACACGCGTACACCTCACATGACCTTTATGATATGCCTAATATAAAATAAATGTCATCTCTTATACATACATTCAAAAATTCAGTTTTCCAGGACCCAATGGTTCTTGTATACGACTTCCGCGTCACGTCATTTAAGTCGCAGAGACGAGTAGGTTTTCACAGATCTGTGTCATCGTGATGAGTTGTAACATTTGTGCTTCTTGCTGAATTCATGTTTAAACTTGACTATTACTTTGTATTTGTCCCTCTTTCTATTATAAGGATTTCTCTATGGCTTTACTAATAAGTGTACGTATCTTCATTCATTATACATGTCTTTATTATACGCAAACAATTTGTATACAAACGGATTACTCTACTGTACAGCCCACTCGACGAATGTGCGTATAATAATAAATAAATTATGTAACTAATTTTAAGGCACGTTTAAAATTTCTCTACCTTGTCCGGGGATCCACTGGTATTTAAGAGAGCTGCCAACTTGCTTGCTTAGGCGTAGCATGTTCGAATAGCGTATGCTCGCTCGCCGTGCGGTTAGCGATGACGATGTAAACGTATTCATAACGGAGTCCAATACGTGATCATGATCATTCGCGAAACATACTTGCTCTAAGGTTCAGACTAACTTCTATCATGTATTATTATTTATTTCTCTCCACTCTTCTCTCCACTCTTCTGAGCATATCATTCCGCGCGGGTATATTTAATTACCAGCCAAAATGTAAGCAGTCCAACTGGGTATCCTAGTTTCAGCAATTAATATAGAGGTCATTTGGGTTAATTAAGTACATTATGTGTCATATTGCCTTGTCATAAAATGTAACATACTGTTGCTGGCACCAGCAGCAATTGTAAGAGTTTAATTGTTCATCATACGGTAGAGTGAAACATTATGCGATGGTACTGTTTTGTATTGAGAAGCAGCCATTAGGCATAGTTAAACCATATTAAGGATTGACTTAAGTGGTTTGAGCGAATATATTAAGCTGCTTAATGAACGTACAAAATACACATTTGTTATTTTTGCCTGACATTGTTGTATCTACATATTTGCAGCATGCACCTGCAGCACCTTCGGAACGGCTTACACGAAGGTTAAGGCCAGCCTGGCAACCATGCTTGCTAAGGGGAAGCAGCTGTAAATATGTAAATATTCTCTTTTGATCATAGCATAAGACATGCATTTTAATAAATTAACGTAATATATCGTTCAATAAAAACAGTTAATTCAATATCGGTTCACTTGTTTGCTTTGTTGCACTGCATGAGTCTGCACCAGTGGAATTGCTTGAAATATTTGTTTCTGCAACATATGAGAGTGCAGCTGGTTCAGGATCATTAATAATCTATTAACATGAATGCATAAATGCAGATGGGAAGCAACAGGTGCACATGCATAATATACGTTCAAAATTTGTTGCTGCCATATGTAAATAAAAATTTTAACTAACTTGCAGATAGTAGATTTCATTCAAGCGAATGCATTGCATGCGACTAAACTTTCTTCAATGTGCAATTACACAAATGCTCATGCAGCTTTACATAATAATTCACGGCTGCATACATTTTATATTTTTGACTGCTTCCATCTGCATGCTATGTACAGTTCCCTATGTATGTTCCCTTATGCATACTGGGTACAATAAATTTTTGTAGACATTTCCAATAAACTGCTTATTAGCAAACCCCAGCAGCGAGTGTTTATAGAATAACATTGCCTGCCGAAACATAGTTGGCAAAATGTGGTGTAATATCAAGTATATATGGTGTCCCAGTAATTTTAGCCAAGCTGGTCACTGAAAATGAAAGGTTAAAAAACAACACGGTGCAAGATATATGATCATAAAAAGACCTACAGGTCAGACCTCTGAATTCACTGCCGAATGCACGCCATAGGTCTTAAAATCGGATCTTATTGCAGCGTCTTTTCTTAATATTATTTTCATTGAACAGCTTCACTAAATTTAAGTTAGCTGGGACAGCCTGTAAAATTGTAAGGCTGAAGTCTATAGATTATCTATAGACTGATCTACAGGAACTCTCTGTATGGCCTTACACTTTTTGTGGACTTACACAAAAACTGTAAGGCCATAAGTCCATAGACAGACTATCTACTGGTCTATAGGAATAGTTTATAGTCTATAGACATTTCATAGACATGTCTACAAAAGTAAAACTATATAAGCCTCTAGACGTTTGTCTATAGACACTCTGCAGACATTTGTCTACAAAAGTGAATTTTCATTGATCTATAGACCGTCTATAGTCAGTCTATAGAATGAGAAATTTTGTAGACTAGTCTTTAAAAAGTGTACGGCGATAAGTCCATAGATTGTCTATAGACTGGTCTATAGGAATAGTCTATAGATAGTCTATAGACGTTTGTAGATAATTTATAGACTTATGTATACAAAAGTAGAACTAAATAAGCCTATAGACGTTGTCTATAGACACTCTGCAGACATTTGTCTACAAAAGTGAATTTTCATTGATTTAGAGACCGTCTGTCAGTCTATAGACTCGGACATTTTGTAGACTTGTCTGCAAAAAGTGTATGGCCATAAGTCTATGGACTGCCTATAGACTGGTCTATAGGAATAGTCTTTAGAAAGTCTATAGACATCTGTCTATAGACATTTTATAGACTTATTTACAAAAGCAGAACTATATAAGTCTATAGACATTTGTCTACAAAAGTGAAATTTTATTGATCTGTAGGCAGTCTATAGTCAGTCTATAGACTGAGATCATTTGTAGACTAGTCTACAATTAGTCTATGGCCATAAGTCCATAGACTGTCTGTAGACTAGTCTAAATAAATGTCTACAAAAAGTCTGTTGACTTCATAGACAAATGTCTACACACTTTATATAGACTGTCTACAAAAATTTTGTAAGGGGAGTTAGTACAAACATATCCTGTAACCGTCTGCCTGGCCTGAACCGATTCTGTAGTTCCCCCAATGCATCGTTTTTCTCCACCCACTTCGACAGTTCTAATTTTATGGCTTGCATTGCATTTCTGTATATCATCGACGTTACTGTAACTGGCGTGTGCGAGCTGGTCTTATCCTTATCTCCTTTGCCTTTACAGATGGGGTTCATTTTGCTTTCGCGCCATCCAACGGGAACTTTCTATGTTATAATCACATGCTCTATGAATTAGTCAACAGTGCCTTGCTCTTCGGACCGAGGTTTTTGATTAGCTGTATGGATTTTATCGGGTCCTGCTGCCTTGTTATTAGGGACATTTTCTGCTGCCTTTTTTCTATAAAACCTTTCTATGCTAAGTTTTAATCTCTCAGGCCTCTCATTTGTTGCTGGATCTGTTGTCTAAACTACGCTTTTTTCTCGTGCCATAGTTTTCCCAAATAATGTCTGTGATGTACCGCAGCGCATCGTCTCCTTCGTAGATGTTACCGTCTGCATCCCTTATAACCGTATAGACGCTCCCGAGGAGGCAATCGCCATCTGGATGGTATTTTTGCAAGGAGCGAAATGCTGTAAAGGAGTTGTGTTTGAGTGTCCCGTAAGAGAACTATGTTTTCTCGTATATTCAACTTAGAATCCCACGCTATCACATCTGTAGTACTAATACATCGTTACGTCGTACTTTGCGATTTTTCTGGCGCATTTTACTTTGAGAAATTCGATTAGCTCACCAAGCACCTCTGGAGGGCTTGCGTGGTCGGGGTTGTTCGGATGATTTTTTTGTCGTGGACGCCGACCCCCGATTTTCTGCGACCCGGGGCCTTAAACGCGTCAAAACTAAGACATGAGTAGTTTGCGGCATAGTGACAGTTCAGGTAGAATAATTAATTTTTTCGCAGAAAGTACCACTAGAATGACAAGAATAATTTTCATAGGATGAAACGGCCTACTCGATTCTGCATAGATTCACGGCAATGGCTAAATATATCGCACGTTGGTCCAAAACTGCGCATGCTTAGCCTAATTTAGAATAGTTTTAGGGTATTGTATATATTTATATGCGATATTTATGGCCCCTGCGTGCCAATGGCGTTGTTAATTATTCAAATATTAATTGAAAACGCACACTCTAGGACTGCTTGTCTGACATGAACCGTGTCACCGTGAGAACTCAGAATATATGCTATATAGTTTTCGCAGTAAGAATTTCGGCAAATGGTCAAACAATGTTGTTCGGCCATGTTCCAATGGTTGTATATAAATTATTTCTTGTTATTCTTTCGAACTACGAGCATTTCTTGCTCGAATGAAATAAACACGGGAGGGCGGCCATTAGGCAACCATATATTATTTATGCTTTGAGTCCAGAAAAGTAAGCAGTCCATCAATATAGGAATTTATTTTCATGTTAATTGCAACAGAAGGTTTTGAAAGCCAGCGATTGTTTTTACTTTTGCCTCCCGTTCAACCACGGACGGAACATCCATGGGATTGGCAGACTTGCATTCAGGCAGGCACCAACACTATTGAAGTAACGAAAAGCAGTGCACTGACATCCACTCTTGCAGCTGTTTTGAGATGGCCGGCACTGTAACAAACGCAGAGAGTAAATTAAGCGCTGTTATAAAAGATGGAATAGTCTGAGATTGTTCAGTTACAAGAGACATATGGTACAATAGCAGGGTAAAATGCTTGCCGCAATAAAAAAACGCTTAACGCAGCCCTCAGGCGCGCAATGCTTGAAAGAGCGACGCTGGGCGATCGTAGCGGCGCAATTCGATGGGGGCAAAGTGCCAAAACACCCGTGTTCTTAGATTTAGGTGCAGGTTAAAGAAGCTCAGGTGGTCGCAATTTCCGGAAGTTCCCCACTACGGCGTGCCTCATAATCAAATCGTGGTTGTGCCACGTAAAACCCCATAATTTAATTCTTTTACTTGTATCCCGGCATTTTTCGGAAGTGCGCGTGAACTAGTCATCTTATTACTTATGATGATGATAATTTATTTTCGCGCGTCACGGACTTACGGCGTCACTGCGCGCTGCATAGCGCAGCTTGCAACACCCACACGCTTTGCAATGCGGACAACGCGTTCCAGCAGACCAGCTCCGTGAATGCGTCTGTCTTTCTCGCTCTCATAGCGCGCAAAGCCTCTTCACCTCGCGGAACACGAGCGTGCGAACGCGCAGCTGTGGGCCGAGGTACTACTCAGGCGTCAGCCAGTAGTAACAGTTACCGGACCGTTCTTCCCCGTCTACCTACGGGTAAGCTTGTTGCGAATTCCGTCTTCCTTCATGCCGACCTTGCTGGACGTCCGTACCGTGCCCAAGATTTCAGAGATACTCTAAGTAACGCCATTGGCCTTATAGAGATCAGCTCTATCGAACATTTCAGATGTCGCATGTTTGTATGGTGAAGTGCAAAACCAGCGTGGTTTTGCACTTCACCAACACTTGTTAACTATGGAGAGCTCCTAGTTAAAAACGGGCGCTGCATGGTGATAGACCCGAGCCAAAAGCCGTGAAATGAAGCTCCTATGGCTTCCTGAGCATTTAGAAGATGACTATATAAGGGAAGCGCTTCAATTCTGTGGAAACGTTACGTCAATCAAGGTTGAAAATTAGAGAGTCGCAGACATGGAAGACATGAGGACTTTGAACCGGGACGTCGTGCTGTCATTGAATGATAGTGTCTCGGTCAGGAGGTGCCACATCTTTGGACAGTATGTGGTATACAATGTCTTGTTTTAATCCCCGAAAGGCCACCACTGTGTATTCGCTGTAATAAGTGGGACACATACGTCGTCAATGTCGTACGCCTCGTTATGATAGTTGTCGCCGATTTGGGCACGCGGATGAATGAGCTTTGACGTATGCGGATAAGCTCCGGCATGGCACGCGTCCCCTGATGAGCTGGTCCAAGAACATCTCATGGACGCGGCGGAAGTCCTCGACGCAACGGGAGGTTTGTCAACAGAAGGAGCAATCGGATCAACGACATCACATGTGACTCAAGTACATCAGCGTTTCCTAAGCAGGAAGTAAGCGGAGTTAGATCAACCACGCTTCAAGATCATGCACCACCGCAGCAGGAACTGTCTGAAACTGGCAGAAAGTGCTCCCAATGTCCTCAGAAAGATGTAGTGGATGCCTCGATCGTGTCGTCGCTCGCACCACAAGAAAGCTCTGATGTGCGCTCCTCTCCGTAACTGCGCTTGATCTGCAGAGCGCGGGGACAGCCTAGGAGCATCCTACTGCAGGTGTGCCTGGTTCCAGGGGCGTAGCCACGGGGGCGGGGGGCGGCTGATGGGGCTTCAGCCCCTCCCGAAATTTTTCGTGCTGGCAAGCACACCGACCAAAACAACCACCGGTGCCGGGAATCATTTTGGATTTTGTCTACAATGTCTTTTTCACGCTGGAAAAGACATTTTGGCACGAACATTGCCAACTCGGGCTGCATTTCGTGGCAACGCCCAAGCACCTGGAGCCACATAACGCAAGGAGCCCACCGAGCGCAACTTTCAAAGGTCTTTTCCATAGCGAGCGGGTGCGTCGCGGCATCTTGCAGCGGCCGCGTAATCTACAGGACGCTGGATTTCAATTCCGAACATTATGGGTATAAAGTCTCATAAAATTTTGACCCGAAAAGTGCACTGACATTTCCAAAGGCGTGCTTTAGATTTTGAATTCCAGAACTTTATGGGTTTAATGTTCTTATAAATTTCGGCCAACATGCGTGCGCTGGAGCCTCGCGTCCAAGCCGTTCCAGAAATGGAAGCACGCGATCGAAATCTTCCAAACATACGAAAATACAAAATATCACCGTGAATGTAAGCTGGCTGCAGAAAATTTTCTCCAAACATTTTCAGAGAGCGCGCCCAATGTTATCGATCAGCAGGACTATGGCAGGCAATGTAAAATAAGAAAAAACGGAAGAAAGTTCTTCTGAGGCAGTTCTTTTTTTTGTGGGCGACAAGGTCTGGCTCTCCGTGGCCATAGGTACAGTGGTCCTATGGATTTAAACAAAGCCCTTGCTAAAAATACTGGTATTTTCAGAGCGCTTCTTCGCATGCGAGCTGATTGCGGAGACACATATCTGAACAATCTTTTGCTGCCCCAGTAATACCTCGTATTTAAGCCCAGATGCACAAAAACAAGTTATGGAAATTTGTGGTGAAATTACGCAGCAGGCTGCTTCTCCATACTTGCTGACGAAACGACGGATGTTGCTGGAATCGAGCAGCTTACTGTTTGTGCAAGGTACCTAAACAAGGATGCCAACGACATCGAAGGAGTGTTTTTAGTAACACCGGAATAGATGCCCTCTCTCACCGCGACTGCAGGTTCTATGCAAATGTGTACAAACTGCTGCAGATTTTGTCATCCTTCCAGTGACCACTGCCAGTGCAGAGAGAACATTTTTAACATGAGATTACTAAAAAACCACTTGCGCTCTATAATGCCTGAGGAAGCATGGTTAGGCGTGCGCTTCTATACGCTCACAGAGACGTCAGCATCAAACGTGTCTGAAGTCATTGACCGCTTCGCAAAACTTCCCCGCCGAGTGAAGTAATTGTCCTTTAGATAGCGAAGCAGCAAAAATCAATGCAAGAGCTTTGTTCCTTGAGGTTCATAAACTCGTAATTATAAAACGCATGACTGTTCATTAGCTTTAAAACTGCAGGAAGTTTCGCCGTTTATTCTAACAGTTAGCATCATGGTCAAAATTACGAAGACATCAATAACCAATTTTGGCCGACCTTGCTCATTGAAAGCCCGGCCAACGCGACGTTTCCCAACAAACACACTCGGATATTGGGTAGTTCAACTTGCCACATCATGTGTGGCTTTCGTTTGG
The DNA here is from genome assembly GCF_013339745.2 of Dermacentor silvarum. Lineage (NCBI taxonomy): Eukaryota > Metazoa > Arthropoda > Arachnida > Ixodida > Ixodidae > Dermacentor > Dermacentor silvarum. The sequence goes on from NC_051156.1 coordinate 73,482,170, forward strand.
CATTTTCTTTCCTTTAAATACTACTTTTACTCTTTTTTGAACGGAAGCAATGCCGTTCTTTAATTTTGGGTGCAGAATATTTGTTGCCGCTCTGGAGGCAGTAATTACACATTTTCTACAGATTTCTGCAGTATTCCTCTATTATTGTATACCCATATGGTGCTGTCGCGACCGCCGCATGCCCAAGTGCATATCAGGATTTCTGCGCTCGTAGTTTTGTTCTTTCATGGATCGTGTTTTTCAAATGCGTAAAAGTTACTATCTGTGCTGCGTAACATGTTTATTTGTCTTTTTTGACGCATTATGTACATGACGTTTGCTTAAATACGTAGATTTATTGGATACTTATAGTATATTTAAATACCTCTTGCGAGGTTTTGGGTATATATACAAGCAGTGAATTTCTTTCCAGCGGCACCTTTTTGCCCTTTATGAAGTTTTATTTTCGCATTTGTATTTTTCATTCTATCTTAG
>NC_051156.1:73482743-73559871 GCF_013339745.2 Dermacentor silvarum
GTGCTGTGTGTTCAGGGAATGCAAATCAGTTCACAGAGCCTTTGTCGGGCCCTGTGATGCGGGATTTTTCTTTTCTAGAGCGATCGCGAGAATCTCGCCGCTCACTAGGCGCTGATGGCGCCGTCTGGCTGGTTGTTGTGTCTATCGCCTCTTGCAGGGCGCTGGACACGCGCTCTTGCAAGCGCTGTGTTGGACGTGGAGGCCGCGTCTCAAGAGACGAGACCCTTGAGGCCACCAGCCCGGAGGTCGATGGCCCCTTTTTCTGGGATGGCGGCGCAGCGCTAGCTGCAGCCGCCGAGGGGGCGGATGGCGTCACCGCCGGCTCACTGTGTGCGGGCCGGGCAGCCGCCAGAGGCCGTTGTGGCGCTGCCCCCTGACGCGCCACTTCGGCAAAGCTATTCTTCGGCAGGTAGGAAACCCGCCTTCGTGCTTCTCTGAATGATATGTTCTCTTTGACTTTGATCGTTACGATCTCCTTCTCCTTCTTCCAAAATGGACAGGACCGCGAGTACGCGGCGTGCTCCCCATCACAGTTTACACAGTGTGGCGCGTTCTCACAAGATTCAGACGAATGTTCATCAGCACATTTGGCACAGGTTATTCGGCCTCGGCAGTTCTGAGAACTGTGGCCAAACCTCTGGCATTTGAAGCAGCGGAGGGGATTCGGGATATAGGGCCTGACTCGAATCTTTACATAGCCTGTCTCGATAATCTCGGGAAGCACACTTGAGCCGAATGTTAGGATTAGATGCTTTGTTTGAATCTCTTTACCATCACGTCTCATCTTAATTCTTTTCACATTGATGACATTCTCGTCACTCCATCCCTCCAAAAGTTCAGTCTCAGTAAGCTCCATTAGATCATCATCGGAGATGACACCACGAATGGTGTTCATAGCACGGTGGGGGGTGACACTCACAGGAATGGCCCCGAAAGACACAAGTTTAGGTAGCTTTTCATATTGCATTTTATCGCGGAGTTCAAGAAGGAGATCCCCGCTTGCCAACTTGGAGACTTTGTAACCTGGGCCAAAAGTTTCAATCAGTGATTTCGCAACGAGGAAAGGGGAGATGATTCTTGCTGACTTTTCAGTTTTCTCTGAGTGTATCACGTGAAATCGTGGAAAGTTATCTACTTGGTGGCCAAAAAACTTGAAAACTTCTTCGGTGCGCCCTCGTTTATGAGGGCGATCAAGGAGTGGGGGGAAATGACGAAAAAGCCATAAAGGTAACAGTGATTTCGGCAGCTATGCCAGCCACCCACCACCGAGCCCAACAAGGGGACGCTACGAGACCCGAAGGAGACGCAGACGCCAGCTGTACATAGCCACTATAACCTAATATAATAGACCCAAGGTTGGATAAATTACACCAGGTTAAACCTTGCTGCCTGGAAAATTGGAAGTAAAAGGAAGTGAAAAGAAGACAGGAGAGATGCACAGAGAGACAGAAAGGCGAAGGTTCGAGAGAGAGAGAGAGACAGGAAAAGGCAACTACCGATTTCCCCCGGGTGGGTCAGTCCGGGGGTGCCGTCTACGTGAAGCCGAGGCCAAAGAGGTGTGTTGCCTCCGCCGGGGGGCCATAAAGGTCCAAACTCCCGGTTTCGGCTCAACCTACAGGATCCCCTTTTCCCCGGACACGGCTAAGCCGCGCACAGTTGGACGCGGGAGGGTCCAACCCCCATGTGCTCGGGTCCGTGGTGTCGCAACACACCAAACGCCTGCTGACGCAGACGCCCCTGCGGGGGAAAAAATTGACACAAGAGATCAATGAGGCATACCACATAAACAAGACATGCGAGCCAGACCCCATGATCAATTCATGAAATAAAAGGCGTCCTTTCTAGATGACAAGTGATTGAACTTAGTCTGCGCATATTTACTTTCCATTTTACACAAATACCATTTATTGTGATTTTATGCCTTTATATTACAACTTACGCCTTCCCCCTGAACGAAATTGTGCACAACATAAGCACACATCCAGTGTTGCTATTTTTAATCCTTCCATCAAAATGAATGCTCAGTGAGCAGCAGTCATGTTGGTGGTACCCTTTTCCTCCCCATGTAAATTCTATCCTGAAAAGTTACATGACCTGACCGGCAAACTCATAAGTACATTACAAATTTCACCTAGCTAACACGGCTGGTTCTCAGAAAATGCACAAATACGGTGATAGGTATCTGTTGGCATACTGTAGCAATAAATAGTAAGTGCCAGTTAGCTTCGACACTAGACAGTTTTAGTATAGCATATGCAACTAATAGCGTACGCTAAACAGCACACATTTATTACAGTTTTAGTTGGCCTGCGAGATCTTCCGATTTCAAAGGCCATATGCCATCGTCGCACCTATCTCTCGACTTCACTGACAGGTGGCGCTGACATATCTCGGAGGTTTCCCTCGTTAGGCTTCGTGTCGTTCGAAACGAGAAGCGATCTCGAAAACTCCACAAGGTTAACCATATTACACTGTTGTCAAAACGGCCTGAGGGTAAGCGAAAGCTGTTTACACAGTCATTTGCTAGGAATGAAACGAATTCTGCAAAAGCCACGCCAAATTCTATTCGAAGCGGGCAGCGGGGACCGCCGCCATGTTTAACGTAAACTACGCAAAGCACACACAGACGGTAATGCTAAATCTGAGAAATAGCATGCATACGCTATCGGTCGGATAGCGTTCTGCACATGCGCAGTGATGACCCGCTATTTTATAGCGTACGCAATGACATAGCGTACGCTAAACTAAAACTGTTTACTGCTGCAATACTTCAGCTGCCAGGCATCTACAGTGCTTAAGACTGTGCACAACAAAAACAAGCGGCGCATCAACCATAAATTTGACTTGAGAGTAGTGACAACATAGGCTGTTTCGTGTAGCTAAAACACTAGCCAATATGTAGCAAGTATATGCGCAAGTATACATACCTATAGATATTTGCCTACCTAACTTAAAGCTATAAGAGTTGCAGTGCATATGATGCTTGTTCTAGACACTGGTATTTTTGACAAAAATACTCTTAGAATTAGATATAATGCTTTTTCAATTCATCCAGCCAGTAAATGAAGTCGTACACATATCATTATAATTTGGACTTGCAGGTTGAACATATTCTGACCTCAGCAGCGCCAAGCAGAATGAATAGACCGAATGCCCACTGTGCTGACCAAATACACAGGATGAAACAGAAAATATGGAAAGGGACCCCAAAGTATTAGGAATACTTCTTGACAGCTGTAGAATTAGGGCTTGTTGGTTGATTGTCAGTATTAAAATTACACTAAAGCCAATCAGAATGTTCTGTATGGTGTGGTTGAAATCAAATTCATTTGACGAGCAACATTGCAATAACCAGAAAACATGGCAAGAGCAAGCAGACATGTGCGAAATAGTGTGCTTTTTTAATAGCAGACCATCAATACAATGAACTACCTACCAGTTAGCTATGTGTTCTATGCTGTATTGACTTGAAAAAAAAAAGAAAAATAACGTAACTGGACACAGACTCGCAACTGCTACAATGCCTACTTGCATGAATGGGGATAGCTTTCCAAGAATATAAAAAATGGGAGAGAAAAAAGGCAAGCTTACTAGAAAACCCTTCAGAACTGTAGTAACCGCAGCACAGTGAGTACTGGCCTTAATGTATCATTTCAAGAAGTTTGAGCTCATCAAATGTGTATTTGCCAGTGGCAGTTATTCTTGGAACAGGACAGAAATAATTGTGAATATGAGTGTTAAGCAATGGTGAGCACACTGTGTGCTTACACCTATGACATATTTGGCCCATTACACTTTGAATTCTTATATGCGCAGAAACTGCACAAGAGTCTAGTGTAAACACCAAAAATTTGGAAATAAAACCCTACAGCATAGGAAACAGTTTCAAAACAAGAAAACCAAAATAAAAAGTGATAAATAGAGTGTGTACTAAGCAAAATTAAAATGTAACTTGCAGCCAAGCGATTGATGCAAGAAAAAATACTTAACGTCAGGACATGTTAGGTCTACTTTTATATAGAACATGATAAGGTGTGCATAACAGCTATGAACACAAATAAACAGCAAGTTGCATACATATTTGGCCTATTTAGTAAGCTGTGTTGACTAATGTCGATTAACTTATCCACGAAAGATACCGAGATGCTACTTTTTGGAACATGTACACTACATACATACTTGACCCGACCATCCAGATTACACGTTGCACTACGGCAGGCACAACCAAGGGGTGTGGTGGCTCCTTCGTTATGTGGGCACTCTTATGGGTCATAGCCTCGCCACTGTAAAATAAGTTATGTGTTAACTTATAGCAGTGGCAAATAGCTTTATAAAGCTGTCAAATTGTCTACACATGCATGGAGCATCTAAATATAGTCACAAAAACAATGTTTGCATTATTGCAGGGTGGCAACAGAGCACAAAGTAGAAGTCACTGATGAATGTCTTGATAATGGGGACCGTTTCATCACAGTAAAATTATTGACACGCAGCAGCACATAGCAAAGAAATGTTTGTTTACAAAACAATTCATTTTTTTTCATGACTGAGTTTAAGCAACTTTCCCCTGTCATGTTTAGTTACGTATAAGGTATGTCAAAACACCTTGTCTTAAAAAGTAAGTTGGACTAGTAAGTAGCAAGCTGTTATTGCATAATTTTTTTTCTCTAAAACTGTCGTAAACCGAAAACTTCGTAAGCAGAGATTATTTACAACGTCGAGGCATTTATAAGCAAGGAAAAGTCATTGCAATAAGAATCGGTGAAGAGGCAAGTGAGTCGTTATTATGCAACTTCAGCAGAAAAGCGGGAGCTCACGCACAGCACGCACATGATGAACACGATTATTTTCGAACGTTATATTTGTCATCGAAGAAAACGCTTAGCAAGATTTACAATTTCGCATCGAAGCAATAAACTTGCGTAACTAAGTGCTGGCAACGAGCATTCACCAAGCATCAGCACAGGTTTCACTGTTGTCGCGGGACTTCTATTTCATACGCTCGCGCACGCTATGCACACACGAGAAGCTCACACAACACGCGTGTAGTTAGCCAGCACGATTACTTACCTTTTGAATGGTACGATGCGGTCGCAAAGCGCTCTCCAAGTTGCCAGTGCTGCGTCGACGATGTTACTCCCCGCATACATGCCGCTGCGTAGTGGACGAGCTGAGGCGCGCTAACACGCATTATTTCTTTGCGACGTCCACCCAACTTTCCACAACGACAAACAAAGGGGCGCACTCCACGGCATAAAATGGTTGGCCCACATTTGCCTGGCGCGCCACGCATACGGCGAGTGTGCAGTATAACACAAGGTATGTTCAGGCATTTCTGTGCACGCTAACTGCGACCCACTTCATAACAGCAAACACAAAAATACACGATCAAGCAAACGCGACGATCGTAGCACCCCGCACATACGACCGACATCACAGAACACGGAGGAAAAACAATAGCGCCATCTGCATACTCGTGAGACTGTTGTGGACTCTGTGATGACAAAAATATTAACCAGTACACTCACATACTAAAATTTTGTGCCGGGTTACACACAACTACGTATAGATGCTGCGAGACAAAATAACTGTAGAACAATCTATATTTTACACTATAGTTTAGCGTAGAAAGAAATTCTATAACGTATTTTACCTTTGAATTGCTTCCGCCGTCTGCAGCAAGCATAAGCATGGGCTTCGAGATCAGCTTAGGTTACCCTTGGGCGCGATCTTGTACGCGTTCCGTTCCATCGAGCCGCACACGATTGGTCAATTTCAACCGCGACCTTCAAATTGACCAATCGTGTGCGGCTCGATGGAACGGAATGCCTCCGTTCCATTTTGGAGCGCGTACAAGATCGCGCCCCTTATCAAGCCGTCGCTGTGGCGTGATTTGAATGGTTTGGGCTGTCTCGAAGCTGTCTCGAAGCCAATCCATGACGTTTAGCGATGCTGCCTACTTTTCCTACGCCGTCACTTAGTCTTAAATAACTTTCTGATGTCGTCAACATGAATTGCAGCCTCAGGAATTGGTGGCACGATATCGGAGGTACAGATGTGCAGTGTTCGATGTTTCCGTGCGCGTTGTGACTGTTTCAGCCGGAAAGGATCAAATCCACGAGGGTTGATAGCTCGTGTGGCGCAGGTTACACCCACCCGTATCGTCCGCATTTCCTTTCGTGTCGGTGTGTTGAATGTGCGCGGGTTTTGCTCCTGTCGTCCGTACCTGCTGTGTTTATCGTGCGGCTCGCGCAGATTCCTCCTAAAAAAACATTTCTGCAGCATGCATGTGTCTTGTGTGGTGTGTGAAACAAATGTGCGCTGGTGTACGATGTGTTTGCAGCCTTATTGGTGGCTTATAGTCGTTTCCTCTAGTGCTGTTTCTATGATGTACATCATACGTGAACTGAAAAAAATGCAGTTTTTCATATGGACAAGTTGATATGATCTGTGTGTATCCACTATGCAGTGTGGATGTGTTCGTCATTTTTATTCTTCTTCTTGTTTCTGGGGTTTAACGTGCCAAAACCAGTCCTGATTATGAGGCACGCCGTAGTGGAGGGCTCCGGATTAATTTTGACCACCTGGGGTTCTTTAACGTGCACTACAACGCAAGCACACGGGCGTTTTTGCATTTCGCCTCCATCGAAATGCGGCCGCCGGGGCCGGGATTCGATTCCGCGACCTCGTGCTCAGCAGCGCAACGCCTTAGCTGACTGAGCCACCCCGGCGAGTCGTCATTTTTATGCAGCTCGTATCATGGGGCTTGTGCTTATTCATGATGGCCACTGCTTAATGTTTCCACTTTTAGGGGCATGTAGCGTGCAAGCAGTCACAAAGTCTTGTGCATTTGGTGTGGAAGAAGGGAATACTTTTATGCGTAACTTTGTCTACTATAGGTGAACCGTTGCAACAATTAGCATTTTTTTCCATGTGAATGCTTCTGCCATTTGATATAATTTGTAGCAGATCTTATCTGTGGAGAAGCACAATAAACATAATTTAACATGGTGTTCCTTAGAAGATATGAATTAGTGCATAATCACTATATACAGCTCCATACCTCACTGTATGATAAAGATGAATGTTCAGTTGAAAATGAAAATATGTTATAGTTGCATGAACGTATACATGCGAAATGCTACAGCAGCCTGGCGTCACGTTAATGTCAACATTGGTGACATCCGGCAACGTTCTGGGAATGTGCTGTTTTGTAACGTTGCTACATTGATACCATTTACACATTAAATTGATATTTACATGCAACGTTGACACAACGTGGGTGTCGGGACGTTGCTGTGACATTTATTTGTGACATCACTTGAACGTACAACTGGCAACGTACATTCAACGTTGAGTTTAGCTGTTTAATGTTGCCTGACATTTGTTACAATCAGGCAACGTTTACGCTACGTTCTGTGTTACTTGGGATATTACTATCCAAGCAGCGACGTCTGATCAGAGGCTATGCGACGGATCGCTTAGGTGTATAACGCATGGTACACCAACATTGTCGAAAAAAGCCAGAAATTAGGCAAGTGTTACATGTTTGCAAAACGTCAATGCGAAATCCTGCCATCTGTGGAAGAAGACGACGACGACGAACGCGGGAGCAGTGGCACAAACGTGAGGGGCAGTATGGGAACGGCTGGCATGATCGGCGACATCGGAGCCCGCTGCGGAAGAAGACGATGAAGGCGCGAGCATTGGCACAAGCGCGTCTCTGTGACCACGTGACGTGTGAAAAGAGGCATGCACTAGGCACGTCTTTAGTAAGTCACAATTGTGAAATAGCCGTGGCTTCAGAGAAGCATGCTTATCTCACACCGCGGAGCCCCGGGATCGATTCCCACTCATACTGAAATTTACCAAATTTCCTTTTCGAAGCCACTGAGTTACTTTGTTGGCAGGAACCTATTTGAGAAATGTGATGTCAATCCGAGCATTTTAAAGCGAAGCTTTATATGGCTAGGCGAAACGCAAAAACGTCTTTTCGTCACCTGTGTACTGAAAACTATCATCATCAGCACTGACTGCGTCGTCGTCTTGTTCCGCAGCTGGCTCGTTGGCGCCCCTCGGGTGCGCTCGTGCTCGTCGTGCGCTCGTGCCACTGCTTGAATTCATTCGTCGTGTGAGCTATTTGAGAACTATTCTGAAATAAATTGCGAATTATTTTAATGAACCCTCGCGATTACCCCGTTGATAAACACCGGGGCGCACGTTCCAGCTTCGCTGGTTAACCACTTTCACGGAGTGGAAAGGCCGACGATTTTTTTTATTGTATAATTGGCGGCATTGTGGGCAAAATTCAACGTTAACGCCCTTGGTGTGCCGCTTGGTGACAGCACGAGCACAACCCGAGGGGCGCCAACGAGCCACCTGAGGAAGAAGACAATGCTCGAGCCAATGCTCATGACGCTATGTTTCTGTTGAGAGGGGACGGACTGACGCTGTTATCGTTTCGCCTAGCCATATAAAGCTTCGCTTTAAAATTGACGAACGCTTTCATGAACCGTTGGGATTAACCCAGCGATAAACACCGGGACCGCACATTTGAGCTTCGCTGGTTAACCATCTGTGCGGAGGGCTTGGGCGGTAATTTGTTTTATTCTCGTTAATCTTGGCGTAACTGACGACCATGTTATGTTATTGATGTTATGACCTATCAGTCATGCTAGTCACACATTCGAACTCTTCCACGCCAATTTTGGTATCCAAAAAAGTGAACGAGACGCGAGTTTTCGATACGTTTTAGATACGTATATTTTCGCCGGAGGGTTTCTGTGGCCGGACCAGGAGTGTGGTCGGACCAGGAGACTAGGCATACACAGCTTCGCTGTAAGAACAATTGCCGGAACATTCCTGATGCCGTCAACAAGTTTGAAGAAGAGACAGCGTATGTGAATTAAAAATGTTCAAAAGGAAATGTGTGGAGTAGTGCTTTTCTCCTGCAATGGTTTTCGTCAGTGCGCCAGTGAGCACAGTATGATTGACTTTGCTGCCGAACCGAATAGATTCTCTACATGGCTTTTTAGGGACTGATTACAATGAGAAGCAAGTCATGTGACGGTTTTGAACACCTGTAATACAGAGTTGGTAATTACATAGCATCACAAATTGCTGACATGGAACGAAACCTTCGGGCAGTGTCATCTCGTGCCACTAAATATGTGTTTAATCAAGATGGATAATTGTACTAGTTGGAATGTTAAATTCATAGTTTTGAAAATTCAGTGCAAACACAAGGGACAAGAGCTCGTGTCGTGCATTTCCTTCATTGCCCCTTGTGTTTGCGCTCAACTTTCGTAACTAACAGCCTCATGCCAAGTCGTTCAGACAAAGATTTCAAGGAACACTAAATAGAAACGTAAGTATTTCAGCTGCATTAGCAGACTACTCTACCGCAATACCAACAAAAAACTGCATTTACCAAGCGATGTTTTATAAGCCATAAAACACGCAAGAATGAAAGATAGCTGGTGAAACCACAATTAAGTTCCCGCACCAGCTCGTCGTGATGCCCTGAATTATGACGCAGCCTGTTAGGGGCCTACTTAATTTCATTTCGCCAAATATTGATTATACTGCAGTCTAAAGAGTCAGGAAGCTGAACTTAGCAAGTTTTAAGCGAGTGAACTGAACCGCAATACCTAAAATACAAGAACATACTCTAGAATGCACGATGTGCCCCTGACGTACCGGCGGCGACGTTTTGGCACAAAATTCGAAAAAACGGAACTTCCATCTTCTTTTTCTCTCCTAAGAATTGAACTCTTATCACAAAAGCTAAGCTGTCCTGGAAGAATACTTGATCCGTCTGAACAAATTTAGTGTTCCCTTAAGTGTTCCTTTAAAGCCAAAGAAGTAAGTTTAGTCACCGAGTTAAGCGTCCCAAGTCACCTTATCCACAATAAAACCACTTATCCTTGGCTTCCTTTAAAGTTCCTTTGTATTCCATGCAAGATAAAATTGAATAACAAGATTTCCTAGGTATACTTGGTTGTAGAGCAAAATACATTTCGTGAAAAGGAGGACAGAAAAGAGAAGGCAGTAATAACAGGAGTCACTAATTAAAAGAAACACTAATAACAGGAGTCACTGTATATAATGAGACGAATGTGCCACAAAAGAGCGCATAATCTAAGCGAGCTCCACGCGTCCCTCAAGCCGGAAGGAACAAGCCGGCCCCGCGGCAGCTTCCGCCGGGGGAGCCAGAGCATACGCCACAGACAGCCGACGCGATCAACGAAGTCTGGATGCTACGACAACATGCGCGAAGGCGACGGTAACGAGCGAGAGAGAGAGAGAGCGCGCCGAAACACCCTCTCACCCGGTGAGTAGAGAGAGAGAAAGTACTACAGTGTGGGCGTGCACCTAGGGATGATTCGACGACGCTCCGATGGCGGCGGTCAAAGACGCGACAAATGACTAGAAGATTCCCAAGCTTTGTTCATGCTACGGGATCACAACTCCGACCGAAGGTTCCAGAACTACCGGCGAAGGCAATAAAAGCGCCGTGCGGGACTCGGAAGTGGGATCATGCCACCCGGGTAAAGAGATGTGACTTTAAGACCGAGCGTCTGCGGAATACGGGGATTCCCCGACAACTAACCGACGAGTTCATCGAGCGTCTGCATTTCCGGAAGTTCCTCCTTCGAGATTTGCCTCGACCTACACCGAGATCGTCCAGCTGGTTCTACAAAACCAGCGTAAACGCTGGTTTTGTAGAACTCCGAGACGGAATAAGAATTTCGGTCTTTAATGCTGTGATGACAAAACACCCACAATTTCCCGTTAAAAGAATGCCTGTACTTGCCTGTACATATGACTGGCAAGTACTTGTACTTGCCAGTCATATGTGCGTATGAGCATTTAGAGTAGTTTTTTTCATACCCCATAAATTGCACCATTGGCTAGAATTTCTGAGTTGATCCTGAGCATTCGTTTCGCTAGAATAAATTAGGCAGTCATCGGCGAAAAGCTTCAGTCTCACCAGTAGTTCAGCAGCTGAGGAGTTATCGTTGATATATTCTGGGGGTGTGTTCCAATTCTGGCCAGCATCGGAGACTGTCTACGTAGACAACTAAGGAAACAGCCAACACAGCTTCGAGTCCATGTAATGGAACGCTTTCAAACCCTCTAGATGACGTATGAAAGACGCGTCTGCGACAAGACGCCACGTCGCGGCGACAAGAAAAAGTTGAGAAAAAACACGATTTTCGTAGGAAAGCACGTTTACGTTTTCGTGTGCGCAGACGACCTTCCTGTCGGCTTCTCCTAGCATCCTGCTCTGCCGCCATCTTGTTTGTTTGGACAGGAAAGTAGCCTGCATCGTTTCTGACTTCGATGCTCTCGTCGAGAAGCTGTCGACTTTGACGCCTTCGTGAGAATTGGAACGAGACTTAAGATGGCAGCTGTCCACTTCGCCGCCTACATTGCCGTCTTAGGCGAGTATTGAAACACAGCCAGGGGGTCCCAGCTGTGACGCAGCACGATTTAAAAAAAAGACGAACGGGGTTACGCGAAGCAAACCTAATGCGTATTGTTTCCAGGGCAGTGGAGTAGCCACCAGTCATTTTTTACTGAGATTTAATTAGCTAATTGTAAATATTTACATAACTAGACAAGTACTGTCTTAATTATCAAAGTGTCAAAGAGAAAATTGTAGAGCAACATGAAAAACTCCCGCTATACCTTTCTGTTGCTCAATACGTGCTGCATAAAAGTGTTTTACCGAGCGCGAAAGAAGCCCGCGAATACACGTAAAATGGCTCGAGCTACCAGTCGCGCGGCAATTTTTCGTGTATTCGCGGGCTCCTTTCACACTCAGAATTGAGCAACAGAAAGCTGTAGCGGGAGTTTTTCATGTTGCTCTACAATTTTCTCATTGGCACTTTGATAATTAGAACAGTAGATCTCGAGTTAGACAATTAATTACAAGAAGCTTATGAAATCTCAGTAACCAAAAAAATACTGACGGCTACTCCACTGTAGGCAATAGGTTTGCTTCGCGTAACGCCGTTCCCCTTTTTTTTTAAATTTTGCTGCGCGATAGCTTGGACAACCAGTATAAGAAATTACAGTGGACCCAATACCGACCCCTAAGGAACACCTTAGAGCACTTTGAGTGGACTCAACAAACTGCCATCTAAAGTCACGGTCTGCTTACAATCACTTAATTAAGTATTCTTTTATCCAAAGCACTAGTCTTGCATCGATACCCATTTCTCTAAGTTAAAGATCAGCTTGTCATGCGGCACTTTATCAAAGGCTTTTGCAAAATCTATACAAAATGACGTCAATCTGGCGCTTGTCGTAAAGGCTGCAGCGACATAATGAACCACTTCGATTAATTGTGCAACGGTGGATAGTCCAGCACGAAGCCATGCTGGCATGAGTAAAGCAATGTATTCTCTTCTAGAAATTGTGAGCTGTGTCTTGCGACGATATGCTCTAGAAGTTTACAACTGATACATGTAAGTGAAATGGGACGGTAATTATTTACAAGTGTGCAATCACGGCCTTTGTACACTGGTATAAGTACGGCCCTGCGCCAGTACCTGGGTAATGAATGCGTATGTAATCGGGCTGCTGAGCACGAGGTCGTGGGATCGAACCCCGGCCACGGCTGCCGCATTTCGATGGGGGCGAAATTCGAAAACACCCGTGAACTTCGATTTAGGTGCACGTTAAAGAACCCCAGGTGGCCCAAATTTCAGGATTCCCCCACTACGGCGTGCCTCATAATCATATCGTGGTTTTGGCACGTAAAACCTAATAACATAAAATGCGTATGTAATTATTTCTCGAGAAATACCGTTAAGTAGAAGGACATCCATTAAGCATAGGGTTTCAGGAAATCAGGACAAACCCTGTCAGGTCGACTTGATTTTTTTCCACCTAAATTCAGCAGCAATTCGAACACTCCCTGACTTACGAGATTTTATATTTAATAACGTATAATATGCTGTAACTGCTCGTCTGTGTTCGTGTTTGTATTGTTAGTACACACAGATTGAAAGAAGTAATTAAGATTTTCGGCAATGTCCGCAGTCATTGTTAAAGGGGCCCTGAACCACTTTCTATGGAAGTGGACAAATACATTTGAAGTGAAAATAGGCTATTTTAGAATCACTTTGCCGCAAAAAGTACTTCAATGCGTTCAACAGAAGCGGAGTTAAAGTCAATGAAACACGGCCTTCATTGTGCTCCTCTTCCTCCTCCAAAGCCTTGCACTGCGAAGGCTACGGCGGTGACCGAAACGTCACCGTGGCGCGCAGTTCAAATTTCCGATTCGCGGCCTACGCCGCGCGAAACGTATAAGCCAAACGCGGCTGTCCTAAGAGAGCCGCAGTGCACTTAGCCACTGAACTCGTGGCGGCAGCTCGCGGCGGCCGCGGTGTAGCCGACCGCAGCGGCCAATAGCAGCCGCGTATTGGAGTGCGCTTGATGACGAAATAAATAGCACAGGAAAAAGCGAGTATCATGGGGTTTTTGAAACGAGAGCGTTTGAGAAAAAAGTGACTTCGCGCTCCGCTTGCGAGCTCCACGGACCGTATACGACAACAGAACTTGGCTGAGATGTTCACAACAGCGTTTGCTACCCGTGGACAATTTTATTTCACCAGGCCCGAGGGGTGGCTCAGGGCTCCTTTAGCGTTCCAATGCCTTTAAAGATTTCCTCATTTCTGTCTTTCCTACTGCTGAGATATCTTCAGAATTTTTGTGGGTAACTTTTCAGAAACCCTGTCAGTGTTTGCACAAAGAACTGCTATTTGGATTGTGTCAGAGTTCGTCTCAATTCTGCACGAAGTCTCTCTATTTCGTCCGAACCCTGTTTCTTTTCACTCAGTGGCTGTACCTTTCTTTTCATGTGAATAATAGATTGGTTAATCCAAGGTTGGCGTTGTTTAGACTTTTATTACTTTCTGCATTAAAAAAGTATAAATAGCTTTGAAATTTCGTCATATTTAGGTCCAGATAAATCGTACGTAATAAACTAAGTCACAAGAAAGTCTGAAACCGCCAGCACGAAGATCAGAAAAACCCGTGTACTCACCATCATTCCCACGGCGGCTGAACGATCGCAGCGCCAGACTTCCTCTACTAATTGCAGGGCACCCTATGGCACCGATGGCTCATATCTTCTTGTGTGCTGTGCTCTCGCCCCTTAGTTCGCGTTGAACCGACAGGCAGCACAAAGATCAATTCGCACGCTGCCACTATTACTCATGATTCCAACATCACAAGCCATCGCAGCGGAGGGCGACGAGGGCACTGTTGCAGTTTTTAAGGGCAACATACTTGGACAAGCGCTGTAGCCCGGACAGATGTTTGTAGTGCTGCAAGTGCTACTGTGCTGTGCCACCAATGACCGATTGTGATTGTGTCTGTGCTTCTTACTTTGTTTATCTATACATTGCTGTCACTTTACCTCCCCCTCCCGTCTCTCCCCAGCGTAGGGTAGCAAACCGGATCTTCCCATTTGGTAAAACCTCCCTGCCTTTCCCTTTTCTTCTGTATCTCTCTCTCTTTGACAGCGAGTGTCCGCTGTCATAGTGTCAGATGTGCATATGTTTGCCTGCGCACGCCTGACACATTGCTTATCAAATTAGTGAGTAAGCGAATATTTAAAAATTTATACGGCCAATAAAACTACGGTCTTTACTTCGTATAGCTGTTACATAATTTCCTATCGCAATCGATTCTTCGGCTTTTTGTGCAGAGTTGCGATATTTTTCTAGATGCACAAGTTCAGATGGATTCTACGAAGAGTTCGCTGCCATTTTCTGATTGCAGCGAGTTACCACGAATTACCACGTATCACCCATCACCCAAGGGGCGTCACCATAAACGGCATGTCTCCGAAGGAACCGGCCTTTATTTCAAAAAGCTATCTTTAAATATTACCTAATCTCCTCGTAGAAACACCTATTATATTCAGACTACCTTATGAGAACATACTGCGTGTTTGATTTTAACGTTGACAGAGATTTTAAAAATCGCCTTTGGATTTAGCACAAATCTACTCTTGAGCTAGAATACTCGAAGCATTACTTCCATACATACATACTTACAAAGGAAATCAATACGCATAATTTGCTAATTGACGTATGTTCACCAATTAACGTGTAAATTATTTACTTCAGCGCAGATATTGTGTTAAAAGAAGGAAAACCAATTTGCAGGTTACTGAGCGCTGTGAATGTCAGTGCTTTTTGGCATATTGACGCGCGCGCTTCTTTATAACAGCGGAGCTGTTGTAGGGAGAGGTTGCGCCTTCAGCTGCCGGTGTTACGCCAGTCACGTGACCAGGAGAGGAGAGGCGTGCTGGAGGGAGGAGGTGACCAATGCGAGGCTGCGCTGGTGCGAGAAGGAGAGGCGATGGATATAAGAGATGGTGTTTCTGTGCGGCGCACCCTTTCAGGTAACGCGCAACGCGCAGAGCCGCTGCCGACGCCGTCCACGTTTCCCCGTGTTCGCGCCGAACGCGCGCGGAGTCCGTGAGTGCAGCCGATGCCTCTGGCGGCGGCTGGGCAGGTTTCGACCAGATAACTGGACACTCGTCGAGTAGTCCAACGACACTGGACACTCTTCTCGCCTCGCAACGTTTCAATATAGGTCGTGTTGTCTGTGTTTACTTGTGTTTACGCAATTGCATCACGTGCCCGTGTAATACTTGTAACGCTCGGTGTAACTAACGCAGCTTCGCCGTTCGACCATCTTCCCGGAGTGGAAGGGAGGTACAATGTTTCTTTATGCGTTGACCGCATTTCACCAACAAACAAATGTTAAAGGCTATCTCTCAGCGCAAGACCCTTCTTTCTGCATCGGAAGTTTACCGAATGTTATAAAGTGTTCTTTCTGTTGTCTACGTTGTCGCCGAGTGACCTGTAATAATTTCTGTGCGCGACGGGAATACTGGTGCACATTCTAGAACCTCCGCGAGTACCAGCGATTAGGGTGGAAGGTTCGTCAACCTGACCAGGAGCCAACCAGGGGCCAGATTCACAACGTTTTCCTTTCGTAAGTGGTTCTTGCCATTGGCCGGCCGCCTTCGCTAATCAAATGTCCAGCGTCAGGATTGGCTGAAAATGCATCTTACAATTAATTAAAGCGTAAGAAGTTTTTTTTTATTCGAGCCCAGGTTTTCGACGATCGCCGACTGTGCTCCCCGCTATCGTTGTGCTTGGGTGTCATTTGTATTGCTGGGGTGCTATGCAGGTGGCGCCGCGTTTGGCGAAACTCGAGATCTATTACTAGAAATCTGGTGATGATGATGATGATTTATTGGCATCCCCTTTGAAACGGGACGGCGACAAATAGTCACCTAGCCTGCTTCATTTAATCAGGTATACTATACATGTTCTTTATCTAGCATTTTTGTATACCTCTCATTACTTTTCGTTTCAAAATTTACCTTGTACCGCTACCTATGATTTTTAGAGATCAGGTCGCATCCATTTTTTCCCTGCTTTTTTCCACCAGTACTCTAATCGTCTCTTGCTTATCTCTACGGCTGATCTGTCGATGTTTCCTTCCATTTAAACCGACACCGCCGAACAGCGCCTCTAGCGGCCGCCTCTGAAAACATGCGGTTTTCTATGGGAGAGCGTCGTTTTTTCCAAATAACTAATCATAGAAGGCATGTTTCAAAACATTCCCGTGGAAATAGGCTCTAGGCGCTTAGCCCGACATCTCATGCAAGCGGTACCATTACTTACGGCAGGAAACCCATCCCAAATTGCGGGCGAAGTTTAAAGTATGGCAGTCTATGGAAAAGCCCAAATTTTGGAGGTTTTTTTGGCCAGTAAAAAATCAATTTTCGATGAACCTATTGCATCGATTGAAGTATTCCCGGGGATTTATCAACTTCACTGACTCAGCTTTCAGCTAGTTGCAGCAGTAGCTCTTGGAATAGCACAAAAGTAGTTCTAAAATCGAAGTTTTCATAACAAGCTCGCGGAATGTATTGTGGTACATGTATAAACCAAGTTTTTGCCTACAGCAGCGCGTCGAAGCGATAGCCGATGTATGTTTTCATTATGCAGAATGCGATTTCTCTTGAGAGTGGTGGTCTTGGCCTAGTTCACCTTTTTGTTAGGCAACTTGTCTCCCGGATATTTTTCTTTCGTGATGTAAACAGTCCTTTTATAGGAGAGATGTTACAACTTGGATTAATGAATTAACTTCAAGAAATGGTTGTGTCGTCATCTGTCAGAGATGCACCACCTGCTCCTTGCGGCTTCTCGAAAGAGGTTGTTGAAGGCTTTCAATTTCTTAATGCTCGCTTTAGCTTGGATTATATTTTCACTGCATCCCGTAAAGAAATTTCTGCTGCATTGATAGACACATTGTTTCCTGTTCCCCATTATCGTGCGCCATATTTGGAATGTTGCTACTTAGATGTACTTAAGCGTGTCCGTCGTATGATCATTCCTCCAGGGATCAAAACTTCTTTCTTTAACTTACATTCAGCAACCCTCCCTGTCAAAACCTGGTTAGAAAAAAGGGGCTGTTTCGTGCCGTGGTCTACAAACTGTCGTTTGTGTCCACATGCTGTAACGATTGATCACTGTTTTGTCGATTGTAGGAATGCCATGTTCTTCTGGGACATTCTCCAAAGAAGACTTAAAAAAGATTTAGACATCACACCATACACAATTCGTTTCTTACCTTTTAAAGATCCCTGTGACCCACCATATGACATGTTCATAGTGCTGGGTCTACATAGTCTTTGGCGCAGCAGAATGTGTGGCAGGCACGCTGAACCACCGCGAAGCACTCCGTCGTTCTTTCGGGAATCTGCTGCCTACGTTCGTAGTGTGTACGCTGCTCAAGAAACAGCGCCGGACTGGATGCCTTTATTCACAGCCGGGGCTGCGGCGTTGCTTGGGAGCCGGGCAGACATCCGCGTGGTGGCCGAGTGCGCCGCAGTTGAGGCACGCCGTAGTGGTGGACTCCGGAAATTTGTACTACTTGGGGTTCTTTAACGCGTACCTAAATCTAAGTACACGGGTGTTTTCCGGGGAGAACTTGCACGGACACGGAACGCGCGGAAAAAACATTTCACGAAACGGGCTATATCGGCTGCGCGTACCCACACCTGAGCAGTTTTAAATGCCTCTGCTGAATTTCTTTTGTTTTTATTAACAATGTGTGTGATGTTATCGAAACAGAGATACCATTTTTGTGGATTATTGTGTACTGTGTGCAAGGGCATCTAATGAGGAAGTGTTTTTATTGGCGCGGCCGACTTGAAGCGCGTATAAATATACTGTGTCACTATTAGCATGTCCCTAAACATAAATAAATGTGTACACATCAGCTTCACTAGAAAAATATAACAAAACCAGATATAAGTATTCGTTAAGTGGCCAAAAATGAAAAAAAGTGATTCATCAGTGAAATATTTAGGTCTTATGCAGTCAGAGGATGGTTCTTGGTCATAACATCCTAATACAGTAGTTAGAAATGCAGGTCGTGCCCTTCACTTCTTGCAAAAAAGTTTAAAATATGTACGTATTAACGTAAAAGGATCAGCGTATCAAACAAGTTTTACCATTTTTGCAGTTGGCATGCCCTTTGTGGGATACGTTTTCTGATGTGCATATTAATGCAGCATTGGGTGAACGTTAAAGAACCCCAGGTGGTCTAAATTAATCCGGAGTCCTATACTACAGCGTGCCTCATAATCAGATCGCGGTTTTGGCAAGTAATTCAAGCCCAATAATTAAATTTTTTGTATAATAATGCACTAGAAAAAGTTCAATCTGTCGCGACACTGTTCGTCCTCTGGATATACAACCGCTTTCTAAGTGCAAGAGGGAAAAAGAATTGACTGGACCCTTTTGCTTGAATTGAGAAGCAGGTTACGTCATAAGCTGTTGTACTGAATCTTTCA
Organism: Dermacentor silvarum; assembly: GCF_013339745.2. Lineage (NCBI taxonomy): Eukaryota > Metazoa > Arthropoda > Arachnida > Ixodida > Ixodidae > Dermacentor > Dermacentor silvarum. Next base: position 73,501,648 of record NC_051156.1, read on the forward strand.
TAATCATATGGGAATCTGCTATTCAGACTATCTGAAGAAGAGCACTGCAGGGGCCGGTTTTTCAGGTCCGGGCCAGCATGGCCCGAGCCCGAAAGTATCATACGTTGGCCTGCCCGGTTATCCGGCCCATTTGCCATTTTGCCTATACGAATAGCTAGCTCGAGTTCTCGCTTATTGTGAAGATACCATCACGGCATCGACGGCCGCAGGGCGGTCTTCAAGCTGCATCAAAGCAGGTTTAGTTGGGCTAATTGTGCAATAACCGACGGCGGAATATTCAACTCGCTTGAAAATACAACGAAGAAAAATAATGGAAACCAGTTGTGAGTTGCCCTATGCCTTAAGACACAAAAAAGTTGTAAGTGAACTTTTCAGAATTTATTTGCTATAATTTTATCTAAGTACTAAGAACTTCTTGAAAACTAGTTTAATGTTTGTTTTTCCATTAAAGTGATCACGCCGAAAATCAGATATTTTTGTGCAGTAACAAAATATTGCTGTCGACTCTGCCTCTAGGCACGTATGTAACGAGCTTTATCGAAACTCATCTCATTGATTCCCGTTAAGGAGAGCTTGGATGCCTGAGACAGTCTGGTGAATGTTTTTGTAGCGAGTCTCGCAGCAATCGAATAGTTTCCAATTCCTTGAGTGCGACTGAAATGCATATATATTTCTAACTCTTTGTCAGTTTGATTCGAATCTTTGATGTCTAGCAACTCTTGATGTGTGCCTTTTGCGGCTATTTCCACCCATCAAAATGTGCGTCCTCTTGTTGATAGGCAGCGCCGCTGTCGAAATCATACCGCTACCTCCATCAAACTTCGGGTCGTCCGTCACATGCCTGAGCACGATCACCTCTTGGGATTCGAGGTGTGAATAAGCTGGGAACACTGTGGACCAGAGTTCGTTATTGTCGCAAAGACGAAAGAATTCCTGCAGAACCCATGTTAAGAAGACTATCGAAGTTAATCTGATTAACATTCACACAATGTAGCGAACAAGAAGCGACATACTGTGTTAGCAAAGACACCTTTATTTAGAATCCGTAGTAGTTCTCCTGATGTGTCAAGCGATTCGGATATATGCGGCCATATACTCTCTCCCTGGTGGACCCACTTTGTTATTATCATAGCTCGCCTGTTACCTCACGATGGTAACAAGGCCCGAATGCCGACGGTGCATGCAGTGACGACAATGGAATTGCGAAGAAGGAATGATGTCAATAGAACGACGAAGGCGTATGAGGACGATGGCATGACGACGATGAGATGATTCTGAAGTGATGACGATAAATAATTGCGACGGAATTACAATGCCATGACGACGATGGCCTAATCTCGATTGATTGACGACAGCACAATAATATCGGAAGGAAATAGAAATTATGCTGATTTAAAGTAAGGTGGTATGACGGCCACAGCATTTAGTAATTGTTAGCCAACTAGCCACGCTTCTGAATAACATCCCTGCCTTGTCCCTTTCTTTTCTGCTCTTCCTTCCCAAGCCGCTTTGCAAACATATCCTCTGCCGTTGAGCTCAGTAGGCCGTTGCTGTAGCTCATTAGGCCACGATCGCACGCTTACAAACATATCTTACCCACAAGTCTATTATTAAAGCTCGAACTTAAGGGTAACATTGAGCTTGGGGGCTCCTATCGAAATACATGGGAAATCGGCAATAGTTTCTCGGAGCAAGCACTGCAGCAAATCTGATGAGTTATGTTGAATTTAGAAAAAAAGTTAAATGTAGTGATTTCAGAAAGGGATATTTTATTTAGGCTGTCTACTTACGTAAAATTTTAAAGAATTGCAAAATTTCGAAAAATAAAACGACGTATAGAACAAGGTATACCTTAGCTGCTAAAAACGATATCGGAATTCTGTAAACTGCACCTAACAATAAATCCACAGCGGACAGCAATCATATATCATACACCATGCTGAAATATACCACTAAGTTGTGAATGTTGCATTTGCAATACCCTTCCAAACAATATAACAAATTCACTTAAATTTTAGGGTATAGCTAGAAAAAATTGTTCGCTTTTGATGCTCCAACGAGTGCAGTTTATATGAATTGCCACATTTGTTTTTAATGGCTGAATTGCGGATTTATAAACTTCATGCTTCTATTTTTTTCCAAATTTACGAACATCCTGCAATTCTTGGAGAACATTACACTATCTAAAAAAAATTATATTTGCTGCAGTCTCTGCAATTTACCTTTCTCTCTTAAATGCAACACATTTCATTCAAATCGGTTGAGCGGATTTCTCATAAAAGTATTCCTGCGTTTTACATGTATTTGAGTATCCGGCATTAAAGATAGGCCCGAGCTAAAGCTTCCTCTTAAACAATGCATCGCGCCGGTTCTATAGGAAACCCATGAATAACCCTGACCTATACGCAATACCGCGGACACAGTGGTGCACAAATAAGAAATCCGCTCAAGAAAAAGTATATATTGACCCTTTTCGCGGAGCACTTTGTTTTAGAAAAACGAGATGGCGCTCACGGGGGCGCGCCATACCTCTCCCCAGCGACCGTGCACGAATACGAAACCATTCCCGCTTCTACCTTGCCTGTGTGCGATAAGCTGGCGGAAATGCAACTGAGTTTTCGCTAACACACTGTGCTCCAATCATGGTAGATCGAATCATGTGAATTGAAGACGTGTGCAATAGTTGGTTGCAAAAATAGTGACTGGCATGTTAAGGAATAGAATGAATCTTTGTGGCCAAGTTCGCGGACCACTGCTGCAACTGTCCGAACGTGTTACCGACATTTCGTGATGTACGGCTTACCTCGAGGATACAGAAATTTGCTCATACGCCGTCAAATTTCAATCGCTAACCGTCAAAGAAATGGCTTCATGCCGAGAACGTCGGAAGAGTGAGTACCACTCGTTAAACAATGACAAAGGGAGTAGCGCCGCTTCCTGTCATAGTAAGTTTCGCGCACGTTATCTATACACATCAATCACGGCCACAGCAGCTGCATTTCAATGGGGGCGAAATGCGAAAACACCGGTGTACTTAGATTTAGGTGCACGATAAAGAACCCCAGGTGGTCCAAATTTCCGGAGTCCCCCACTACGGCGTGCCTCATAATCAGATCGTGGTTTTGGCACGTATAACCCCATATATAATTATTTATTATCTATACACATCTGTCCCAAATGGCAGGAAACCTTACGCCCACTCTATCGCCGACGTATCAAGAATAAGTGAATGGGCGCACACTTGAATATATGCGCACTGTATAGGCACAATAAATGACGAACTACACCTATGGCGCACGAATGGTCAAAGCTGAATGTTTCGTGACGGTCCACAAGAGTAAGCGAGTTACTAGCTGTAATGTATATTTACCACAAGGTCTTACAATGTACAAAACAGCTACGTTTCAAGCCTCGTGCGCAGCAAGAATAAATCTATCGGAACTGAGCACACCCGCGAGCAATTAGGCAGAAACTGACAAGCCACTGCTTCAAAATATTTGCGGAATAAAGAACAAAGAGCAAAACACACTAATACTGACTGAATTCATAATCGGAAAGCTTGGATAGCTTTGAATACATATTTAGCCCCGCTTTTAGAACAAGCACCATATACGCTGCTTGCGCCGTTTGGACATAGCTTAATCAGCTGAGAAAGCGCTTTTGCATGTTCTCTGAAGCTGTGATCAAAGCTTCGTGTGGCCCACCTAGTCACCATCTACAATATCTCCGAAAACAGAGGTTTTCCAAGCAGCGCCGGCGTCATGCACTTCCATTGTAAAGAAGTAGTAGTAGTAAACAAGGAGGCAACAGAGGCAGCTGAGGCAAGCAATGGACGCGTCACCAAGTGATCAAACATGGCAGCGCCCACGCGATGGCCGCGGAAAGGGTCAATATATATTCAACGAAAGCTTCGCGGGAGCCGTTATCTAAGCCAGACATATCTCCCGAATGCCGACGAGCTGTCTGGCCAGTTGTCAGCAAAACCATCGATTCAGTGTCAGCAGAGCAAGTAGCTGACCGTCTTCGAGATGACGCTGATGCACAAGCGCGCTCGTTTCCAAGTACTGAGATGAAGCGACAGCTTCAATGTGTGTTGCTTTTCATTGTGCTTTCTTTAGTTGTGTGTCATAGCATACGTCATAGCAGAAATTTCGCATTCTTTAAGGTCGATACGACACGTGGTGGTGAGAAAAGGAAACTACGAAATGTCCCTAATTCCTGGCTATACTTCACGAGCTCTGGCGACTCCCCAAGATGAAAGAACTAATGGTAGCAAGACAACGTTTGTCCGTCGGCACGAGTCCAATTTCATTGGTTTATCTAGATTCACTCTGGGTGGCTACCATCCCTTAGGCGTTGCCATATGGGCAGTCGACAAACTGAGCCTCACTAGATCATACCGTCCGTGCATGGTCGATGCCTTCTTCCACTTCTTTGTAGTTTCCACCGACTGCATTACATGCATAAGGATGTTATAAAATAAATGCATTTATTACAATATTGTTAGTCACTTTAATGTGGTTTATGAGCATTTTATTGTTTACAAGATGTAAACTGAATGTGTAATAGACTAATTTGTTATTTATTACGTTTCGCGCTATATCACGAGCGAACGCTCCCCCTCCGCTTTCCTCTTGATTGGATTGGCGCGGCTCACTACGTGCTTGCGCTCGCATTTCCGAGCACAGATTGGTGTGCGCCTGGTTTTCGCACTGGGCTTTTAACAGATAGCTCGTTGCTCATTCTCTTTGCGCTGGATTGAATTGGTGCGGCTCGCTACGTGCATGCGCCCGCATTTACTAGCACAGATTGGTGTGCGCCTGGTTTCCACACTGGGCATTCAAGAGATAGCTCATTGCTCGCGCTAAATTAAGGCTGCGAGACGAAGTGAACGTTGGCTAGCGCAGAAGTGATTTGCCGCGCGGAGAAAAGAGAGAGCGAAGGCAATCCTCGACAACATCAAACGTGACGAAACACAAGTCCTCTTCGTTGACGCAGCCAGATATTGGAATCGAGGCGTCTCTGTGGTGGACCGCCATGGCTCACTCGTCAACGCAGCCACGATGGTTACCAACTTCACTCACGAAGCAGAAGAAATGGCCATCGCGGTGGCCCTTCGCAGCTGCAAAGGAGCCTCCGTCATTTACTCGGACTCAAGAACAGCCATTAGAACCTTCTCAGCGGCCCTCGTCTCTAGGAAAGCAGCTACGGTTGTCAAGAAAATCTTCTTCCAAGAAACGGGAGGAGACAACCTCACGTCCCCACACATCACATGGCTCCCCGCCCAAATGGGCAACATTTCCGGACCTCTTGACTGTAATCCGAAAGAGCGGGCACACCAACTCGCGCGAGAACTCACATTACGCGTCTGCGGTCCACCCCCTCACATCAACCCAGCCTGTAGGGATCTAGACAAAAAAAAACCCGCTCGTATCATACCACGAAATCACTTCAAACATAGGTTAGCACGAAGAATGTTTCTTCCTCGTCACCAAAACCTCAAAAAAGCACAGGCCATCACTTACAGACGGTTGCAGACTAGGACATACATCACACCAACAACACTAAGCAGGATCAATCCTGACCTTCCTATTGAATGCCTACACTGCGGCCACGAATACAACAACTTCGAACATATGCTCTTGCTGTGCCCTGCCAACGCGGGTTGGGACTTTCCTGACCAGTCCTCCTGGGACTCAGCGCTCAGAAGCACAGAGCTCATCGCACAGCTCAAGGCTGTCCAGAAGGCCCGGGCCGTCGCCGAAGGACTCTCTACCGGCCCCGACATGGATGGAGCCACCGGATTGATTGGCGGGGCCTCCGGCCCCCCTTTAATTCTTTCTCCTCAGCACCTCAATAAAGTTCGTACTCACTCCCTCTCTGCCGCGCACTCAACGTGTAAGCACTCAGGAATGCCGCAAAGCACTCATACAACGAAAGGGTCCGAAAACTACGCTTTATTTTCTTTTACTTTGTGATGCACCTTTATAACGAATATCGCCGAGTGGCGATGACTTCTTACAACTGCTGGAAAGTCTTTATATTGCGTAGCCCCGAGCGATCCGTGGCTTCTAACAAACGCAAGAACGGGTCTCGGCAGCACACGTGGCCGTTGACTGCCACCATATCCATGCCAGCAGCGGTGCAAGTTACCCTGCACCCACAGGATAACTGCACCGCTGGGTAACCCGCAGGGTAACTGCAAAATAAGCACCACTTCGTCAGCGGCGGGTGCAGGGTAACTGCACCCGCTCATTTTTTTTGACAACCACTTTCTATTTTTTGCGTGTGAGCGCCCGTGATGGGGTCCACAAAGTTAACGGTGTGTTGACTGTCTCTCAATGCAGATTGACGCTCCCCTCTTTAACAACCACTAAATTTGTGATAAATTTGTATGCGGCCCATTCGTCACTGAATAATGGTCCCCGGTTGAACATTGGCTCCAATAATGGGGCTATCATCGCTGCATGTCGTCGGTCGACCTTGAAAAATCGCATCTCGCCTGTGGTCGCGCAGATCATGCCGAAGACCCATGGTGCACGATCTGCAACACCGAGGTAATTTTGGCTACTTGGGTGAACGTTGTCGCCCGGCCGGCGGCTTCAATTGTACCTTCGCTTGCCGGGAAGAAGGCATTCGTCAATTTTGCACTACCTTGCCGGGGCCACCAAGTGCAGGTTGCGCCAGCAGATCGTTCTTCACGCCCTCAGGGGCGTAGTTCCTCCAGTGGGTGACGCCGTGCTCCGACAGAGAAAACAAGCCGCCGGTCATATCCTTCAACAACCACACGTCTACGCTTTTTCTCACGCAGTACATGAGCCGGATCACTTGCGGACTAGAGAGGTGGACGTTCGGACGGCCGAGGAGGTCTCTGTTGGCGAAGTGACTTGCTTCGCCTCTCTGCCCGTGCAGCGCAGTGGTACCGTGTAACTGCGACAGCTGCTTTCGGCACATGCTGCCCTGGAAGGCAGCCCATCGCCCTTTCTGAGTCTTCCGATATAATGCAACCACTTCAATTTCGGTGGTTGGTCGGGCCGGGTTGAACCTCAGGTCCTTGCAGGTTCCCCAGTACTCCGATGACGCCACCTGACCTGGCCTGGCCTGGCGCTGGAGTGCGGTGGACGCATAGCGCTTGAAGCCGGAGCGAGCGGAAGCGATCGCACGAACTCTTGTTCCGCAGCCTATTCACACTAATCTGGGCTCGGAAAGCGTAATTTACCCGCCACGCTGGCTCTGCAGACGAGGGTGCTCGCCTAACTCGTCACACTGACGTTTTGGACAGGCGAAAATGACGCTGAAACCCTACGTCGGTCATGTAGGTGAACAGATCCAGAGGGTCATATTGATGCTTGCTGCCGCTGGATGCGATGACACAAGCGGCTGCTGCCGCCGCCATGTTCCCGAGTTCAACTCGAGGAGGGTCTTGCGAAGTACGAGTTTGGCACGAGTTCGCCTGCCACTCAAAACCACAGTTAACGCCCCGTACGAGGTATGTAACTCTTATGCTCGCACACTCCACGTTTGGACCACGCTGAACTTATTTTTCGGCAACAGCGACTGGGTGTTGAGCTGAGAGGCCATCAACATTTTCAACCACCGAAATAAAACACGCACAACGCACTATGATCGGTTATGTACTGAGCCCCACTATAAAAATAAAGCGTCGACTTTCTCTGGCTTATGCAAATATCGTCTTGGGCTGTGATGGCCCAACAACACGGTTCATTACCTGCATTGTGGCGACGTAGCGCACAGCAACACGTCACTGCAGCTGCTTGCAAGGCGTCGATGCGCTCTGGTGGATGACGATGCTTAATAGTACGTAGTGTTTTCCATCGACAACGTATCGCAGCTGTCCTTTGAGCTGGCTGCCCCGTCATCGGTGATGTATTGGAGCCGCAGTGCCACAAACACGGTCAGCGTCGACAATCGCTCGCTTTTCTAGACCCAGTGCGATGGCATTTCTTCATCACAAGCACTGCGCACTAAACAGTTGCAAGGCCTTCCTCCGTTCGAAGTGTAATTTCATAACTGCGCACAAGAGCCGTCACCTGACAAAATGAGATTGATGCGGTGCCGTGACGATACCTATCTGCGATCGTTGTTAGCTCCAGCAAAGGCAATCGGTATGCACCCTGGAGGGCACAACACACTCAAATATTGCGTGCATGAGTACAGAGGCAGCTTCACTGAGTAAGCGATGACAAGCGATCAATTGTGTCACTGGGCAGCACGGTCTTCTCCGCGGAGGCTTCGCGCACACAGATGAAGTGGTACAATTTCACTGTGCTGCGTATCTACGGGCCCTAGAATACCGTACCGCCATTTCGTAGCGACAGCTGTTGTTCCCGTCTCTATGGATAGAGCGTCGTTTTTATTTAGTAAAGCGGCTGCCTTAATAGCCTCAGCGACGCGCCTGCGGTGAACAGCCATGCCACGGCGCTGCCTTTCCAGTCCCCTAATGTATAGGGAATGGTCATATTATTGTCATGAGTGACTTTATCGAGAATAACACTGCAGATCCGCTGGCGACTGCTCACCGTATGAACTCCTTCGTGCATGCGACCCTCTAGAATTTATCCGCTTGTTAGCGTTCGCCTCACTGGTGCCACTCGCGGAAAAAAGTGCGAATTTTAAAAATTGGCTCGACCTCCGTTTCTCATCAGAAATTTATAGCATTCAAAAAGAAAAGCAGATACTGTAAACAAGAAAATGTTTATTTTATTTGTTGTATTTTAACGTATTCCACTGAGGGAAAGTGTAGGTGCAAGAATGCGAAAAATCCTTTGCTTAACACCGCAACCAGCAGTCGTGATTTTTGGCCCCCTCTATATTGCGTGTCACGTGTGCGCCAATGCTTCTCATTTTCTTTGGCACTGAGAAAACAAGTTGAACCTTGTACTTAAACGCAACGTTCTGCGGTTAATGTTCGTTCTTATGGACATATAACCTTACTTCCTTGTTTTCGTTGGCATTTTCCTTCACCGTATGCTTTGCACTCACTTTCGCTTCTCACATGTACTCGTAGCAACACATCTAGCGTAGTGAGCCTTTCCAATTCCGTCTACCTACATCTCACAAGCGGGTTCTAGCACTGCCGAAGGTACGAGGCGTACACAGGCACTATCCTTGCGCAGCGGCATACTATAGTTGCCGGCGTGACTGGCTGATTATTGGCTACACTAGGGAGTTTTATTTTCGCTCGCTACATGACACAGTACAGCGATATGCGACATGTTACGACTTTTGCGCGTGCACGTCGTATACGGAGAATTACTGTGGAAGTTACTGCCGGTAACTGCAATAGTCTACCCTAACCATGGCAACATGGTAGCGGCCATACAGCGCCGACAACCGGCTTCGATTCGAATTCGCGCTTGCTACTAGGTCTCCGCTCTGGTAGCAAGAAACAAGCGGCAAAATCCGTCATGACTAGGTCACATCTCAAGCTGACGTGAAATCATCAGGTATGTTTTGTCGTAATTATTGACACCGGATGTTTGCCTTCACACTGCTTTGAGTACAGATTCCGAGCCTTAAATTGGTTTGATTTCTAGTTAGCAGATGGTGCCACAGCATCAGCATCGGTGATGCGTTGATGATGGGGAACGCTATAAAAGTCTAATTGGTCACTCATCATTCACTTAGTACCCCGCTCTAGCATGGTACATGACGACCGTAGCGAGCAAACGCCAAGTAGACGCCGAGCAGGCGCTGTGGCGCAGGTGAACATTTGTAAGCGCATTCGCCCATACTACTTACTAAGGAGGCTGCAAGGTAACTGCAGGGAAAGCATACAGGTAAAGTGAAGCCCTGCTGTCGCATGTATGTAAACGCAGCTTATGGTTACGGCGTCAAAACATTTTTGCGGCAATCCACCAACCATCGATCATGTAACAGTATGGCAAGCAGACGCTGAGCAGACGACGCAGCACGGATGAGCACATCTCCAGGGGCATTCGTTCTTCCTATTGGCTAAGAATTCATGTACCTTCCACAGTGCTGCAACCAGCTTATGAGATGCAGTGTAGTTGAACACGAGTGCTGTGATTCACTGCATAAACGCAGCCCTTGGAACAAGCCTTTCTAATGAACACGAATGCTATACCATTTTTAATATAATTAAGAAACTTCTTACGCTAGAATTTTGCTTAAGCTTAAGGAAAAACTTCAGCCAATCCAGATGCAAGACATATTAATATCAAAGGCGGCCGGCCAATGGAAAAGAGCACTTACAAAAGAAAAGCTTTGGGCATCTGGCCCCTGATTCGCTGACGTATTTTGTAGCAGCGGCTTCTCTGATTTTGGGGAGTACTTCCAGGATTCCTGCTAACGCCAAAACTTAATTATATGGTCTAAGACGGTCACGTCTTCTCCTTTTCAAACCCCATCGTAAACAGAAAACCACATCCAATATCCCTGAAGACTTTCAAAACACATACCGTTTGCTAGCGCAAGCAGTCTCCAGGAAAGTCAAGCAATAATCCATGAGTGTAACACTTCCATGGCCAGATCATGTAACCAAGGGGCAATTATGTTATTGACTTTACTCAGGAATATATTACCGTAGAGTGGCACCACCCTGGGGCCAATCTTGTACACGTTGCGTAATAATAGTAGCCGATTACGATTACAATTGTAATGCCTTTGCAATCCGCCTGCCACTTTCTAACGCCTCATGGACAACATCCTTCGCGGCCTCAAATGGCACACGCGATTGTGTTATATGGATGACGTCATAGCCTTTTCGAGAGACTTCGATTCACATCTCACCCGCCTGCACAGTGGCCTTGGAGATGCTGGGCTGCAGCTCAATTTGAAGAAGTGCCATTTTGCTGCACGCAGCCTCACCATCTTATGCCATGCTGTTTGCAAGGATGGCGTTCTTCCCGACCCTGCGAAGCTTCTATCTGTCGCCGAGTTACTCCGGCCGACTACAATGAAAAAACTCATCAGATTTATCGTTCTTTGTTTGTATTTTTGCCGGTTCGTCCGCAGCTTTGCGTCCATCACCGCCCCTTTCACACAGCCTCTTGCCGACAACCAAGACGTATGGGCTTGGTCTTCCGCTTGCGACGACGCATTTGCCACTTTGCGCTGTCTCCTAACTTTCCATTCTATTTCGCGCCTTTTTGATCCACACGCTCCTACAGGAATCCACACGGACGCAAGTAGTGTCGGCCTCGGTGCTATTCTTGCCCAACGCAAGTCTGGATTTGATGATTACGTCGTCTCTCACGCCAGCCGCACTCTTACCACAGTGGAAGCAAACTATTCTGTTACTGAGAAAGAATGTCTAGCCATCGGTTGGGCGTTGACAAAGTTTCAACCTAATGTCTACGGCCGACCTTTCGACGTCGTGGCTGATCACCATGCTCTGTGATGGCTGTCTTCCCTCAAAGATCCATCTGGTTGCCTGGCTCGTTGGACAATACTGCTCCAAGACTATGACATTCATGTCGTCTACAGGTCTGGCCGTAAGCATGCAGATGCCGACGCCCTTTCCAGCTCTCCACTTGCCCATGAGCCTGGAGCTGCGTCTGTTCCCGACATGCCGACATGCCATCAGAGCAGCGCCAGGACCCTTAGATAGCCTCACTCCTAGAGTTCCTGTCTGAGCCGTTGCCGCGTACAACCAACCGCACGCTTCGACGAACTGTTCGTCACTTTACTGGGCTTCCGTACCGCCGCCATTACCTATCTGAGGGCCGTAAATGATTGCTCGTGATCCCTCATCGTCTACGTTCCTACATATGTGCCTTCTTTCATGCGGACCCGCAATGCGCCCATGCTGGAGTATTAAAGACGCACGCACGCCTGTGGCTTCGGTACTACTGCCGCGGAATGTAACACTTCGTTCGACAGTACGTCCGCTCGTGCTCCGAGTGCCAACGCCGTAAGAGCCCACCTTTCGCGACGACAGGCCCACTTCAAATCTGGAGGGTCCCATCCGGCCTTTTGACCGCATCGGAATTGATTTGTACGGACCCCTTCCGAATACTCCAAATCACAACCGCTGGGTAATAGTCACTGTGAACCACCTCATGCACATCACCGAAACTTCAGCGCTTCCGTCTGCCACATCACGTGAAGAGGCCTTGTTCATCCTCCATAACCTCGTTCTTTGGCATGGCGCGCCTCGTGAGCTACTGAGCGATCGCGGACGTTTCTTCCTCTCCGAAGCCGTTGAAGCTCTTCTGTTTGAATGCAACATAGTTCATCGCACTACCAGCGCATATCATCCCCAGACCAACGGAACGACTGAGTGCTTTAATCGCACACTCGGCGACATACTTCTCACGTACGTTTCCACTGACCATACCAATTGGGACCAGATACTACCCTTCGGTCAATTACTCACAGGGGACCCTGATCACGAGAATAAAATTTACAGAAGAATAAAATTGGGTTGGAGTGCATACGGCAGGCATTACCAAACCCTGACTGGGAGCTTACCACTATCGTTCAAAAGAAAAGTGTACAATCATGGCATTCTACCGGTGCTAACATATGGGGCAAAAACTTGGAGGTTAACAAAGAAGCTCGAGAACACGTTAAGGACCGCACAAAGAGCGATGGAACGAAAAATCTTAGGACTAACGTTAAGAGACAGGAAGAGAGCGGTGTGGATCAGAGAACAAACGGGGATAGCCGATATTCTAGTTGACATTAGGCGGAAGAAATGGAGCTGGGCAGGCCATCTAATGCGTAGGATGGATAACCGGTGGACCATTAGGGTTACAGAATGCATACCAAGAGGAGGGAAGCGCAGTCGAGGTCGGCAGAAAACCAGATGGGATGATGAAGTTAGGAAATTTGCAGGCGCAAGTTGGAATACGGTAGCGCAAGACAGGGGTAATTGGAGATCGCAGGGAGAGGACTTCGTCCTGCAGTGGACATAAAATATAGGCTGATGATGATGATGACTACCCTTCGTTACCTATGCTTACAACAGCGCGGCTCAGTCTACCATAGGATTCTCTCCGTTCTTCCTTCTTCACGGCCTTGAGTCTTCCTCCTTTATGACACTACCCTCCCATATCGCCCCGATGCCTCCGAATTCACGACTCTATCTGAAGTAGCCACCTATGCCGATGAATGCCGCAAGCTCGTGCGCTCACTTACCTCGCAAGACCAGGACCGCCAGAAAGACTGCCACGACCGTAACTCCCCTTCGCTGTCACATTCACCTGGTACATTGGTGTGGCTACGCGTTTCCTTCTCCGCTCCTGGCCTTTCCACAAAGCTCCTGCCTTACCGGGTACTACGTCAGACGTCCCCTGTCAATTACGTCACTGAGCCTCTTCAGCCATCTACGGACCAACTGCGCTGCGGCCGCGACACGGTTCACGTTGAACGGCTGAAACCGCACTACGACCCGCCAGTATCACAGTGTCCGTAGGTCGCCAAGTTAGCTCCCTTTTCACCGGAGGGTAATTGTAGCCACAAACACGGACGCAAGCAAAAGAAGAGGACGAAAGAGCGTTGTTGGTGCTCGCGCTCGCTCTGCTTTGCGGTTGACCGAAGCGTTTACCGCCTCTAAATTTTGCTTACACAGGTCTGGTCTCGCTGTGTCCCCTTTATGTTCTTTCTGCAATGAATCCGAATCCATTGAGCATTGTTTTTCCTTTCGTGCCGCCGATTTTTAAGATAAAGTAAAATCTTAGAAATTGCATTTCGAAAACTTGGCCTATTATTAACCTCACCAAACATTCTCTCCTTTGGGGCGACTTCACCGGGACATAGTCACAGGGATGCTTTTCTTGCAGTTTGCAATTTCATTAAAGATACAAAAAGATTACCTTGCTGAATCTCTAGAATTTTGATTTATTCCTAGTATTTCACTTCTTTATGACAAAATTGCTTTATCTCAAAATTAAGAATAAATCTTAAATTAAGATGAAGTACATAACATAATACACAATTGAAACCGCCTGCTTCTTGGCCAATCCCCCGTAGTGGGTGTGCGCCAAAGTTTAGGAAACAAGACCGGACCGGTTTCCCGTCGCTTGATCATTGTGGTAAATCACGCCTGGACCTGAGCGTGTACTTGCACTTCATCGAAAAATGTCATTGGTTGCACTTACTGATTACTGCCATACGAAAGTGAATGAGGAATTCCTCTAAAGTAATAAATTCATTCTAGAATACTACCTCTTAATTTTAACGCGACAGCGTTAAGGTCCCCGTGTCGCTAAAAATCCGGCGTGGGCAACCAGCGTGCGATGTCGGCGAGCGGCGGACCACCCCGACCGCGCAGGCCCTCCATGTGGTGCAAGGTTTTGGTGAACAAAAATTGAATTTCTCACAGTGAAATCCGTCAGAAAACTAGTAAAGTACTACTTTACCATTCGGCGTCGGATTCGCCGTCGGATTGTTTAACAATCGGCGTCGTATTGTAATTTGAATGTACAAGAAAGCCTAATTCTGCTACGAGGAAACTCAAACACAAACGCCTTTTCCAGCATTTCTACCAGACCTAGAGCCGCGCGTTCGGGTACTTTTCTTGCGAAAATGATATCCAGATGTCGCTCGCATCCTAGGCAGGTTAGAGTTACTGTACATGCTCTCTACGGGAGCAGAGTTGGGCATAGGTCCACCATCTTGCAATCCAATGGTGCAATCCACCCAACGACATCGACATCTGGTGAACTAGCTGCTCTTCGCGCTGCACTTAGTTTCATCAATCGGGAGCCACCTCGACAATGGTCAATCGTCAGTGACTCAAAGGCAGCCCTACAGGCTGTGCTATCAGCTCTGCGTCGCGGGCCTTACGAACACCTCGCTTCGATATTAATAAGAGATCACGCTCTCTCTATGGCGCACACCAAGCAGCCAGACCAACCGGAGCAATCGTCAATAGCACCTGCCCTCTCTGATGCATCTCTGTATGCCGACTGGACTCGGCCGAAGAGAGGCCACTATGCTTTATCGCTTATGGCTAGGGGTGGCATTCACGAAATCTTATTCATTTCTCATTGGAATGGCCGACAATGCTTTTTGCAATGCCAGTCTTTGCGAGGAGACGCTAGAACACATTCTATGCGACTGTCCTGAATATAATGTTCCGAAACAGTCCCTGGCGTCCCTTCTAGCGCACCTTGACAATAGACCAATGTCAATTAAAACGATTCTCACGTGTCGTCGACAGAATACATCGCAGCTGAAAGCGGCGAAGATACTACTTAGGTTTTTAAAAGAAACGGGCTTGGTCAAGCGGCTGTGACAGTGATGTGTCACAGGACTGTGACTGACGATGTGTGTGCTGTGCTATGTGCTCCCTCTCTCTATCCTCCCCATCTTTCATTCCCCCTCATTCCGCTCCCATGTGTAGGGTAACAAACCTGTTGTGATGAACTGTTAACCTCCCTGCCTTTCCTTGTCCACTCTTTCCTTCCTTCCTTGCAATCCAAATTTGTGCGGTGAAGCCACCTCTCGTTCGCGCAGGGGATGCGTTCAAGAGTGAAAGCGGAGCAAGAGTTGAAAGACGCGACCCGTGAAGAGCGGAGACCAATGAGAGTGCCAGCTTCAGCGTCGTGCGCGCGGGAAACTGGTGTAATGCGGACGCGCCCGACCGCTCGATGCGTACTCGTATGTGGTGTTAGCCGGACCACTGGTTTCGTTCTGTCGTCTGCTCGCGTGGGCCATAAAAAAGGAATTCATCAAGAGCGGACACTTCCATAGAGCCCAGCGGCCGAATTGACGGCAGCGCGCCAAGCGGTCGGCATCAATGGTTTCGGTTTTGGGCGCGCGCATTTTGAACGCTAGCTAGCACGCCGGCTGCGTTTTTCTTTTTTTCCGACCGCGCACGGTCTTCGTGCGGAATCGTTATTTGGTAAAAATGATTCCGAACGATCTTGTCAAGTGCCAACGAATCTGTGCCACGTGCAATTGCACAATGTAGATGCAAACTCCTTGTGAAATGAGGAAATATTTATTTTGCTCTATATAAAAGCTCGTTCCGCGCTTTTTGTGCGTTCATCCAACGATGTGACCCGAGGGGGTCAGTAGTTCCCGTATGAAGCTCCACCGGACGGCATCAGCTGAAAAAAAGTAAATTACAAGCATGTTACATTTACGAGCATGTAACAGCATGTTACAAGCATGTGGCAGTGGTATTTAGATATAGGAATACTGCGTGTCGACGCGAAACGTGTGAAACTGGTGAGTGGCCGGCATTACAAACAAAAGCAATTAGCTTTTATTTTATTTTTATTTTATTCAATACTGCCGGCCGCCTTTTGGTAGCCAAGGCAGGAGTGTGTACATGTGATTAACAAGCTCTTGGTCCATCAGGAGAGCAACAAGAATGGCAATTACAACAGAGAAGAGAGAAAAAAAAAGAACGCACACGCACACAGCAAAATTTTTGCGCAGCAAATCAGGAATAAACAAAGCAAGACATAGACGCGTTACATTCAAATCCGAGGATAAAGCACCAGAAGCATACCAGTTAAAGATAAAACTGAACACACAAAGCTTACTGATTAGAACTGATTGCAGAAAAAAATGCATCAGGTGATGTTAAGGTGGCCACGTCGTAAGGCAACTTGTTCCAGTCTGCTATCGTTCTTGGAAAGAAGGACAGCTTGTATGCATTGGTTCTGCATTGTGGCATTACAATAGTTTTATCGTGTTGTGCAATAAATGTTACCACCACCACCACCATCGTGTTTGTGCCGAGTTTGTCGTGTTGTGTTGTACTGCATATAAGTATTGAATTCTATTTTGGTACGGTTATTGATGATGGCAAATAACATGTTCAAACGGTGCATTTTTCGACGGGATTCCAAGGTGGGAAGACCGGAGCGATTAAGTAGATCAGATATCGATACCTGTCTTCCGTAGGCATGGTATATAAATCGCAGTGCCTTTTTCTGAACCCCCTCAATACTTTTTATATCCGTTTTAGTGTGCGGATCCCAGACCACGTCAGCATATTCCAGTAAGGGACGCACGAGTGAAGTGTAGGTTACCAGCCTTATTTTAGTGGTTGCATGTTTTAACCGGTGTCTTATCAGCCATAGTCTTTTGGATGCTACTGAAACCATATTTTTAATGTGGGGGCTCCAACTGAGATTCGCGCTGAACGTTACGCCAAGATACTTAAATTGCTCCACTGGTTCGAGAGAAGCGCTATTAATTGTGTAAGAATACTTCAATGGAACTTTTTTTCGGGTTAAGGTCATTTGTTTGCACTTCGTGACATTTAATGACATCGTCCAGTTTTGGCACCAATTACTAACGGCACATAAATAGTTATTTAGAATAGTCTGGTCACCTTCAGCAAGAATTGTATGGTAAACTACGCAGTCATCTGCAAAAAACCGGGCACGCACAGGAGAGTCAAGCTTGAGGTCATTTAAATATATAAGAAAAAGAAGTGGCCCAAGGACTGAGCCCTGTGGCACTCCTGAAAATACTGGAGCGATGGGTGAACTTGAAGTGGATATCTGGACGTACTGTTGCCGGTGTGATAGGTATGAATCAAGCCACTGCAAAATTTGTTGATTTTGCAAGATGTGCCTTAGTTTTAGTAAAAGTTTACAATGCAGTACTCGATCGAAGGCTTTTTCAAAGTCCAGAAAAATGGCGTCTATTTGTCCCACTTTGTCAAGGGTTGAGCAGAAATCATTGGAAGTGTGTATTAACTGTGTCGCGGTAGATAACCCGCGACGAAAACCATGTTGAGCTTCTGAAAAAAAGTTATTGTCTTCCAAGAATGAGGCGATGTGCTTAAAAACGAAGTGTTCCATTAATTTACTTGCAGTACACAACAAACTAATTGGCCTGTAGTTAGCAACGTGGAACTTAGTACCAGATTTGTGCACAGGAATAACCTTTGCCAGTTTCCAATCACTGGGGACGTCGCCTTCACGCAGACTGGTACTGTAAATGACAAAGAGGAATTTCGCACACCATTCCGCGTACCTGGAAAGAAACGTGTTTGGAATATCGTCCGGTCCAGATGATTTTTTTTTTTTGTATTCAGGTGAAGAAGGGCAGAAAAAATGCCTTGTTCGCTTATAGTAAGATCAGGTACCGGAAAGCTGATTGATCTGAAATCAGTAGACCGGCCATCACCACGCAGGAACACAGAAGAAAAATAGTCATTAAATGTTCCGCACCAAAAATAGCCATTAAATGTTAAAACATACATGGCGTAAAAATTATGCGACTCATTCCTAACAATACCATAGAATATGAAAACATCTGATTTCCAAGCACTCCCCCATGCATTTATGCGCATTATTTTGCACTTTAGCAGCACAAATACTACGGGCGACTTCGCGTTTCCAAAACATGGCTTCGGGCGACGTGACGGTACGCTACATACACAGACGGACGCAACAGGCACTCAAGACAAATTCGTGGGTGCAAAGCCTGTTTTCAGTCCTTTAGAAGACGGAATTTTCGAATTACAAGTTTCTGATATGTTCCTCGGCGTTATCTTTCGCGCGTTCTGCCGGCGCCAGCAACACGCTCCCATGTTATCACTCTTGGCAATCGCCCGTCGCGTTTTCGACAGGCGTGAGTATCGAAAGAAGGTATATGTTTTGGCGGGGCCACAAAAAACGTCACAAGCTTGTCCCTCCAAGATTCATTACACGTCACACTAACTTTGTCACTATGGCCGAGCTGCTTATCGCTAACTGCGTCACAGCGCGCTGCGCGGCCAGTGTGCCTCAACAGAACCGAAATGTTACAATAATCCCCTAGCAAGCGTCGGCAACATGTTCCAGCATGATTCATTAACACAAATTAACTGCGCCAGGACGGCCGAGCTGTTTTTCGCGAACTGCGTTTTAAGTCTCGGTCCCGTGCCGTAAGCCTAATTGCGTCGTATACTGTGAAAATATACAGTATACCACACGCGACCGAAACATTGCTGACATATCGTGGAGGTACGAACACATGGCATGCCAGCAGTGATAATGCGGTAAAATGAAATCTGTTCAAACAAACCTCCATTGCATTTATCATGCCAGGACGGAAATGGTACGAGAACAGCATCACGGGTGGCCGCGGATCAGACCAGCACTCATGTAGTACGGCCTGCAGAAGACTATCGTCTTTCGACGACATTTGCAGCGAAGCACGCAGATACGCGGCCATTTTTTCGCAACATGCAGTCTCATTAAGCGTCTAGCGAACGTTATAATCTCAGCTATCCTCACCATATAACAGAATGATTTTCCAAAATTTAATTTCTCAAAATGCGGTTAGCTCAGCCACTGCGCGAACGCGCTGTGCTAAAAAAATGGCCGCGTATCTGCGTGCTTCGCTGCAAATGTCGTCGAAAGACGATAGTCTTCTGCCGGCCGTACTACATGAGTGCTGGTCTGATCCACGGCCACCCGTGATGCTGTTCTCGTACCATTTCCGTCCTGGCATGATAAATGCAATGAAGGTTTGTTTGAACAGATTTCATTTTACCGCATTATCACTGCTGGCATGCGATGTGTTCGTACCTCCACGATATGTCAGCAATGTTTCGGTCGCGTGTGGTATACTGTATAGCATGATAGTTTGCAAAGAAGAACCATTTGTGAGACATGAATGTATTTTATTGCGTGGAAGGGTCAATGGCTGTGCGCATGTACTACTGGTGCGCCGAAGTAGACGCCTTCCCGTCTCCGGTGACGCCAGGGTATGAGGCACGATCACGTTCCACAGTGGCACTGGTACCACTGGCACACTGAGTGTCACCATGACATCCCTCGTGTCCGACGCATTGGCAACCAAGCAGAGCAGAGGTCTGTGTACGCTGAAGTAGGAGGCGTACTTCAGTACTTCCACGTTCTTTAGCCTGCGTTGGAAGACGTGGTCGAGAGCCGTTCCAAACCGGGTTGTAGGCACTTCGCTTTCGCTTGCCAAGCTCATGCCGAAAAGGTCACGCATGAAGTTTGGTAGCCATTGGTTTTGGCCATTACGCAAGTTGACGTTGAAATCGCCAGTGATTATCATTGGCATGTCCGCAAGCGTGCGGTGGGTGCCCTCGAAATGTTGTTTCTGAGCAGGCAGCTTCGAATGGGCCCAAAGGCGCGTTCGGAGGAACGCCTTAATGGCCTCGTGAGTGTGGCCGGGCGACACATACACAGCTACCACTAGCCTTGGCGTGCACTCTAGGCGCATGTAAACTGCGCAGATGTCACCTATATGGCGAGCATCAACACTAGGATCCATAGAGTTGTCAAAGATTAGGTTCCCGTTTTCATTACCCGTTCGGCACGAGCTTCGGGCGTCTCTTCTGCCGCCCGGTACGCTCGCTTAGCCTCTCGGTCGCTGACGATTCGCGCGTCGTGCACCTGGTCTGTGTCCTGTTGCCTCCGGGTGCGCCTCGACTCACGATCTTGCGCTAGCCGCTCGGCTCGGTGCTCGGACGTTTACTGGGCACGCTTGAGACGACGAGCGTCGGCACGCCGGCGCTTCTCCGCTGCAATTTGGTCGTTGGTCTTTTCCCTGCGTTGTCTGGGCATGTCTTGTAGAGTTGTATTTCATCAAGCGGCCATTTATGTTTTGCCCTTCCTCAGACAGCGCTTACTTTATGTTGAATCGGCCGCATCTGGCTGGCATTGATAAAATTGAGGAGGCGGAATCGGCCGCATCTGACTGGCATTGATAAAAGTGAGGAGGCGCTGCGTGAGGCATGGACGCCATCTGGCAATACATCGGGAAACATGAGCTTGTCCAGAGGGTCTCCTTCCTCCATGGCAGAGGGCGCTCGTCGGCGCGCAGTCGGGGAAACATGAGCTTGTGCAGAGGGTTCCCTCCCTTCGTGGCAGACGTCGTTCGTCGGCGCGCATAGCATGGCATTTTCAGCGCAGCTTAAGAAACTAGGGTCTTTAGAGTTACGTATCTATGTATTTTCTATTAAAGGAACACACCTCCTAATACTTACCTAGTGATGTTGCGCCTCAGATATGCGTAATATTTACTTTTTGATCGATAACGTTCACAAGTATGAACAGCCGTACCAGTTTAAGTAGTGTGGGCGGTAAGCAAGTGGTCCAACTTTGGCCGGGTGGCTGAATCGGTTGACAGACAGACAAACAGAAAGACAGACAGACAGACAGACCAAATTTTCAGCGCTTAAGTTCCCCAAGAAAGACTATCGTCTTTAAAAAAATTCTCACCTTGCCGTAGTACAATAATGCAGTGGTGTCTTGTCCCAGTACAGAAGGAACGCAAGAATACGCCGGGAGCCCAAGAGCCCAGGATACATAAAGAAGACAGATGGGTCGCCGCGGGCGAACGCTCAAACGCTCGCGCAGCCGCCCTCGCTCGCCTCGGGGGAGTGTCTGGCGGATGATCCATGCATCTGGTGCGTCATTGGCCTGTCGCTAGGTAATGCAAGAAAAATAGGTCAAAAAGTTTAAGTTCATTTAAACGCAAAACATTTTAGTTTGCGTGCCAAAGAACAAAAGAATTAATCAATGTCTGTTAACTTAATTTCACTCACTTTTTTCACTTAACTTCACTCACTCTCTCGCGGAAATAGAAGCTAAGAATTTCAGGAGAAACCAAAGGCAGATTTCGGCACCTGTAACATACGCTTCACGATTTCCATGAATAACTGCTCCTGCGCTCCTACTCGAGCCATTTGTAAATAACCGACGTAACCTACGACAACATATTTACTCCCCCCATTCAATTTCTCCAACTTCCTTAGCCTGTACACAATGGGCACATAATGTTTGGGCTTAGACTTAATTTTTCAATGAAAGTGTGAGCATCAGAGACCTCCCATGTGTAAACAGAACATTCGTTAAATGCATGCGTGAATGCATGTGTGCAAAGGGAATAACGAATACACGTATTCAAAGTTTATTCAACACGCCTATCTTTGGAGCCCAAGGCATTGGTTTTGCATTCCCGGATGTTCGTTGTCCAGGGTCGTTCCGGTGCAAAAAATAGCACACGTTTATTTTACGCTACTTTTTATGCTTAAAGGTCCTTGCCTTCATCGTACGAACGGTGGGATTCCTTTAACTGGTGGTGGTAATTAACCAGTAATTGTGGTATTAACGACCAAGAGGAAGACAAAAGCTACTACAATTATGCTGTGCGTATATTCAGATGCCACAATTCAGAAATCAATCGAAAACAGAAAAAAAGTGGGCAACTTTGCAGTCGGTCGTGCAAAGCTTAGGCACAGTGGAAGTGTCAATCCTCAAGTCTTACTGGCTGCTGCTGCTACGTATTAACTTGGTTGCTGCGAGATGTTAACTTGGTTTAACTTAACTGCGCATGTAGGGAACGTATTCTCAAGCGATCATTTTTGTAGGTGCCTTCCCTTTCGGGACATTTCGCGTCACTAGCGCTGGACGCGTCGGCGCCTACAAGCGACAGTCTTCGTGGTATGCCACAAACGCAGGTAGGCAGGCAAGAGCCCTTTCTGTGTCGAGCAAAGCGAGCGCGCACCTGCGCAGGCGGTTACTAGGCAACGCGAGGTGAAGTCATCGCTACAGCTTCGGCGCATTCGCGGCTAGGCAGCGCGGGCGGTGTCGGCAGCATCTGTGCGCGTTGCCTCGTTCGTGCTGCTAAAATTTCCTTGTCTCTACATCTCGCTCTCATTTTCTCTTTCCCTCTCCCGAGCATTGCGCGCGCCGTGCGCATGCTCTCCTTCCCTCTCCTGAACGTCCCATGTCAAGGCAACAAGTGCACGGCGCCGAGAGGAGGCGAGGCACACGCCGCTCCGGGAGGTGGTTGCTAGGCAACGCAGTGACGACATAGCTCGGCGAGGTTTTGCGCCAGCAGGCGCAATTTCTTAAGGTTAGCTAGACAAGCTTCGCTGTTTAAAAAGAAAACACGTAATGTAGCATCACTACTCTACGAACTCCGTTTGAGCCAAAACTAACGCTCACGTACAAATTACGGGTCCTATGCGATCGACCAGAATACCGTTCACAACCCAGGCTGCCTGCGTACAACATATCGAGCCTGAGAAGTTAGACAATAAACGGTTACTGTTCGACTTCTTCACATAGCATTGTCTTGTGCTTACAAAGAAGAAATAAACAAAGAAAATGTATAGGTCCGGCCTTAGTGACCCCCTAGACGACGGGCGAGGAGTAGTTTGGAGCCTGAACCTGAGTAAAATTTCATGGGAAGGTCAGAACACCCCTCACCCTTTACTCCTCTACCTAGAGCATCGAATGATTTCAAAACATGCGAATGCATGTTTTGAAAGTGGATATGGCCTTCATACGCCCCCCCCCCCCCCCAGTACTTTTTTTCTTTTTTTCAGTTTGAGAACAGCAACAAAGTTAGCTCGGTTCAGAAAGCTTTGCCGTTTGCACAACTGTATGATTTCTATTGTACATTGTTCAGCATTTTATGTGCAACGTCAAGTGCACCGCTCAGCGAAATCTTAGCTGCTGTAAAAACGATTGTTGCGCACGGAAACTTCATTTAATATTTCTTCGAAATGCTGGCTGGAAGTAACTGCTTGTTTTCAGGCAAAGGAACTGTGCACCGTTGTACTCTTGCGCATGCAAATGCTTTATCGCTTAGGACAGGTTTCTGTTGCGGGGATGACGTGTCAATGTAAATAAAAAAAAATGAAATGCTAAATCTGTACTGACCACATGTGTGTGGTGGCTTGTTTTGAGACACATCCTTTTTTTTTCTCGCTCATACCAAACTTTGCAGTCGAGACGAAAGTCCTGGGTCAGGTGCATTTTTTATATTTAATCTGCTCCTAAAGCTGCAGTGAAGTTAGCGGTAAGCCATGAACCTTTTTTTTTCTTTTGTGCAAGTTCTGTGTATGCGTCAGAGGGAGGTTTTGTCTGCTAACATATCAGCAACGTACAGACGGTGCGGAAATCGTGTAGTTATATACGTGAAGTGCTCGAGAATGCAATAAGTACTTGAGTGGACACACCCTCACGTATCTACCAAATATATAATTTGAAACTGAGATTTTGGGGCAACTCAAATGATAGCTCATGAAAAAAAAACGCCGCCGTGGTGGCTTAGCGGCTATGGCGTTGCACTATAAGCTCGAGGTCGTCTGATAAAATCCCAGCCTATGCGGCCGCATTTCCTTCGGGGCGAAGAGCAAGAACGCCCATGAACAGTGCATTCGTTACACGTTAAAGAACTACAGATGATAAAAATTTTTCCGGTATCCGGCACTACAGCGTGCCACACTATCAGATCTTAGTATTGGGACGTAAGAGCCAGGAATTCATTTTTTTACCTGTGTAAAAACTGCCACAGCTTCCACCCACTGTTAACATCTACGTTACGCGAAGCATTATTTCCTCGTAGCCAAGTACACAGAATTCCTTGAGGTTCCATGGAAAGTCATTGTGTCAAATATAGAAACAACTCAACAAAAGAAATAAAAGAAAGCAAAGAGAAAGAACAGCAGCAAGAAGACGACAACGACGGTGATGACGATCGTAAGATGGAAAGTCATAATTTCTACTGCGTGCGTTCGATGTGAATGGATACGACATGCTGATTGTTGGGTTCTGCGTTGGTATTTAATGGGCGTAAGGGAGAGGGATAAGAATTGCGACGGTTTCATACGTACTTATGTCTTTGTCTTATCTATACCAAGCAATTTGAAGATTGCTCGGTGGTCGCGTAACACAGGACTCAGACGACACGAAAAATCGTAGAGGCGGACAAGATAAGCCGACTAGGGGCCCATTGTGTGAGCATGGCCTCGTTGGGGTTGTCACAAAATTTGTCACTTGATTATCCGGGGCGATAACCGCGAAGGAAACAGTAGATCAGTCGTAGTCTGACCCCCGTATTCACAAACGCAACTCGACTCGACCCTCCATTCGAAATGCTGCTTGAGGACGGCTTTTCATTTCACAAATCGCCCTCCACTCGAAACGCGCCTTAAATGAAGGAAAGCTCGGGCGTTTTACTCGAGAATCTCAAGGTAGCCCCGCAGCTACCTTGAATCGCTCCTTGAGTGAAGTTAGTGCGCAAACATGGCTGCGTTGTGATCTGTCACTCGCCCCGTCGGCTTTTTCAGATGGACCGCCGGTTGCCTCCGCAGATTTTCTTTCGTTAACGATGCTGCGCATCTTCAATGGCATCGTTTTACGGAGCGGTGCAATCCTCTAGAGCGCTTCGGCAACGGAGTAATTCTACTGTGGCACCGAGACAGATGGGCCGTCCGGTCAAGAAGACTGCCCGCTAGTGCAGTGGCCTGTCTTCTTATTCCGTACATAAGTCAGTTGATGACCTGCATACGTGTATTCTTCGTGTGAGTGTTCTGAAACTACTGTCAGCGCCAGTGCCGTGTTTCTCGCGGGTGATCATACAAAGCAGCATCATTTGAAACGCGGCACGATACATAATTACGGCGGACTTCAAACCTATGAAAAGAAAACAACTGCAAAGATTCCTGCCGTTAGTGGGTGTATTGCCTGTGTGCTCGATTGCTGGATACGGGTCTGGTTGCGCGAGCGCCGGAATTCGCTCCGCCTGAGCGGTTTGTACTCGGGTGCATCATTTACCACGCTGTTCCAAGGACGGCGAAGCGCACCACAGCAAGGCGAGCTTCTCTAAAAACGACCAGGTGCGTTCACTTTTGTGTTTCTCTATAATTTCATGCAGTTGCTCTAGGGAAAACAAAAAAGTATGCTGTAATTTTGCGTGGGACGTGTGGCAGTAGCTGCTATTTACAGTCGTTAGCAATAATTGCGTGAGCCTTGCTTCAAAATATTCAGTTTAATTAGCTTACGCTTATGAACATCCAAGCCCAACGAGGAAGTGAGCAACCATGAAATGGTTTTTATAATTATACCTGCACGTATACAGAGGGAATGTAATGTTTTATTCCAATACAAAACATTGAATAACAATACAAGAGAGGATAGTTTTTGTACATCACATTATCTTAATGTGATAAAAAAAGCAGTTGACCCAGTTCATAATACAGAAAACGCTAGCAAGTGGTAGCAGATATATGTCACATATATTTGTTGCGCACATTCCAGCTATTAGTGAGTACATTATGTAAGTGTTAGATTGCTGTATGTCGGTCTGGCTGCGCAAACGCCAGACCAGCTTAAAGCTATATCTTTGCAAATATGAATGAAAACAGTCCGAGCTTATCAATGTAAAAAAATCGGCTTCCTGAACACAATGAAAATCTTTAACAAATGTTTTTACTTCAAAAAGTAAACTGGTGATAACGAATACTGTACCTAAGCTATTTTTTTATGTGCGTTAACATCATTGTATGTTTATAACCAACCCCTTCTTTTATGCAGGAACCAGGCTGCCAACGCAACCACGCAGAGCAACTGCCTTTTCAAGGGTGCTGCGCTTGCGTTGGTGTGCAAGCGGACAAGAATGGAGGTCCAGTTAATGTGTCCTGCTGCACTATAGTCGTTGTCGCACTATTTTGGCTAAAACCTCTATCTTATTTGTGACATCCTAACAGCTCAAACATCATCACTAAAGGCATTTTGCATACATCTACCTTCATAGGCACCTTGCAGCTTAAGTCTGTATTTTTCATCCAGGTCTCTTTTCTTAAGCTATATTTAATAAAGCAGTCTATATTATATCACTGAATTATTTCTTGTCTATCCAAGTGTCAATCTCCAAAACAATAAATAAAAATTATCCTCGTGTTTTTGTGTTCTGATGAGAATTGCAAAAAGAGCGTGGGACTGATCATACAAAATAAAGCAGTAGTACTACTGACAAAGCTATTCTAGAATAACACACCATCCGTGTTCTAGACTGCAGACTAACCGCGCCCATACAAAAATACTTCCTTACTTTCTTTAGCACTCTTACCAACGTTCTATCTACTTTAGTAACATCCTATGTACTTTTACTTTCTATTAACACATGTTTCAAGAAAGTTAGTAGGATCTGTTTTTACTTCGGTTTGAAGAAAGTTTGTTTAAAGAAAGTTTAAAGAAAGTTGGTAGACTCTGTCTTAACTTTCGTTGTAGGAAGTTTGTTCAAACAAAGTAGAAAAAAAGTTGGTGGGATCTGTTCTTATTTTTGTTTGAAGAAAGCTTGTTTAAAGTAACATTAAAGAAAGTTGAAAGAAAGTTCTTAGGCTCTGTCTTTACTCTTGTGTAAAGAAAATTATAACAATTGTATTTGTTTCATTCATTTGCTTATTTAAAACTGCAATAAAGAAGCATAACATGCAATATAGTTAATACAATAATTAGCACGAATAACCTGAGTGTCATACTGATAATTGCTTCCTGCAGTTTAAGAGAAAGCGAGGAGACAGAATAATTTTTGCTGTGACGCGTGCATATATAATCAGCAGTAGCTAATGTAAAATATATTGACCTGCCTCAGTGAAATTGTATATTAGGTTTTTTCAACATAAAAAAAGAAAAGATTGTCACACATTGGTACTCGAACCGGGGACTTCTGCGTGAGGCAGAGACGCTACCACTGCTCCGCGTATTACATTAGCTATTGCAGTGTCAATGCATTGACTACACCTTCTGGCACGTCGTAAGGCCGTTTATTTGTCTTCACGATGCTTACCTTTTTTTTGGAATTCGGCTTCTTGAGAAACCTTTCCTTTACTATTTTATGGAAACTATACACAAAACTTAGCTTTCTCTCAAAAGCAGTTCCTGCGGTTGCTGTTAAAAGAGCCTTTCTTTTCAAAACTGCGGGTGATCATTGTGTTGATATATTGGCGGAATTCGTGCGGCAGCAAGGATTCTGTAAATGCCTGCTTGGGCACACAAGTGAATAATTTACGATTGTCAGTTTACTGAGTAGTGAGTTGTGTACCTGGCATGGCGGTATCTGTTTGTTTACGCGTGCGTGCAAGCAGTACGCGTGTTGCACTTCAGCCGAAGCTTCAGGTGCTGTAGCACGCCAGCCATCGCCACGTTTTGTCAACTTTATTCCTAACGCAAAGAGGAAATATGGTCTCACCAATTCAAGATCAGGGTACATATTCTCGAAAACACTACACCTGGCGCCATAATTAACGTGTATATGGGCGGTGATCACGGATATGTGCTCGGTAAGTGTCATATTAGCCCGTAGACCGTCCGTCATTTCAAGCAGACGGAGCCGCACGGCCAGTGCGTGGATTGGCTCCTGCTTCAGCTACGACTTCCCTTGAGTGACAATTGCGAATCTCGAAGGCTATGCTTCCGAAGTGATGCGAATCGGGGAGGCAGGTTCCTTTTCGTTAACCGCAGTGTGGCGCTGCTGCAGTGTTTTGTTGCCAATAAATCCAATCCAATCCAAGTTGCTGTAGTGCATGGACCACGTTGCTTGTGCGCGAGTGCTCGTTGCAGTGAGGCGGTAGTTGAATTTTATATTAGAAGTGCCTAGGCGAAATGTGCTTCTTATCGTGTGCATTAAACATCGCACACCTTTGGACTCGTGAAATGCCGTGTGTTCGCCGTGTGTTTCGTGCGATACGCACGCCAATGTCAACAGTGTCTTAAAGCGCCCGTCCGAGCTGCCTTTGTTCCCGCCTGACTGCGCTCTCTCGTGAAAAGCCTGGTACTGGGGCTTCATCACAGTGTATGGAAGATTTTGTTGTAGGTTGTGCATTCGTGGTGATGTAGTTCATCGGCAGCTCTACAGTGTTTGCGCCCGAAAGAGAGTTGGTGCCACGGTACCTGTGATACGAAGGAGCGTTTTCCGACTACGTCTTGAAAGGTAAGCAAGCTTGGCGCTTGTGCGCATTGTTGTAGCTTATGGTTCATTTAATGAGCTTTGTGTAACTAGAGCAGAGCGCATTCTGAGCGTAAGTTGTCCGTGTTTCTGTGCACATTTAGTAAGCAATTTTACGAAAGCTTCTGTTGATGCTATCGCGTACTTGCATTTTCCTGTGGAGTATGCTACCCCGTCTGATTGCTCTGACTGAATGGGAACACAATTATGGAAACACTGAAAGTTACTTTTTGTTGGGTAGTTTCCAGGCAGAAAATTATTCCTTATATAAGAATTTCCGCGAGTACACTGCAGGTGTATATACGTCGATGTGTCATGGGCTTCACACGTTGGCACAGGATAGCCATGTTTGACGCTTGCGCACATATTAGCTTGTATGAAGACTTTTTTGTATACAGTTCACTTTGAAGGTCCGCGTCGCGAGAGCCTGTCTGTATTCTATATTGAACTATAGAACCTGTCGTGTTCTATATTGCAAGGTAGATATACGCCGATATTGCAATGACGAGGTTTCTTTTTAATCGAGACATCTCAATCAGACGCTGGCTTTTACTATATATACATAATAATCCAAAGAACAGTATACCAGCTCTTCCAGTCATAGATTACGTAATGACTGTGCCTTGCAGTAATAAAGTAAGCGCTGCGATTTCGTGGTGATACATTGCGCTCTATCCTACGTCACTCTTACCACCCACCGTGAACGGCCGGCTATTCCAGTTCATAACATGGGCGGCGCGTCGGTCAAACAACTGACGAAGAGGGAGAAGGAATGCCATCGCTATACGAACACGGCCTAGCATTCAAAAGACTTTTCATGTGCTCAATATATATATATATATATATATATATATATAGTAGTAACTGGATTTTTCAATGGGCCAAGCGTATTTAGGAAAATCAGAAGCACAACTTCGCGGTTATCTTAGGTTTATTATTTTCCGGGAAAATAATAAACCTAAGATAACCGCGAAGTTGTGCTTCTGATTTTCCTATATATATATATATATATATATATATATATCATAGTCCAATGCTCTTTTGCTTTATTACATATTGGAGTTTCGGTGATTTCCCTGGTAGTCTTATGTTTGCTGCATTCCCGCATGGAATCTCACTTGTTACAACATAACCGTGTAACCTCCTGAGGTATATTGAAGAGAGATTCGTACGAGACGCACATTATTGTAGCTGCTAGTGTGAGGCTCTTTGCAATTCAGTATTCCACTGATATATGACAGGTTTCCTGATTCACATTGCAATAAATTATTCATTTCTTGCAGTTGAAGGCTATGCGGATTCTGGAGGCATCTTACTCCAGGAACCTGCAGCACTGCTGCAAGCTGGAGAGCACCACTAAAAGCACCTTATCTGCGTGTTTTTACAAAGGTGCGTACAAAACTGTCATTGCCTTGTGTGTTGTAGGATATGTTTCTGTAATATGCAATCATTTTACTGTGTGTGCCATTTTCATGATTTCTAGTGGAAAATCACTTGCATTTCACTTTTGGTCGTCTCGAGGGCCCTCAGTTTAATGAACATACCTTTAACTAGCCTCTTTTGAGCTAAATATAACTCTGACTTGAGTAACTGCATGATATACTCTGTACAGACTGCATATTAATCTAGTCAGATTGCCTTTTTAAGATAATCGTTGAGAAGCATGAGGTCTCGAGATGTGTATCTTTTTGTCATTTTTATTATGCAGTATTGTGAAGCTCACTTCTCACACTATTGCCTGTGTGCCTATATTGTTCCCTCTAATCGGTCAAACTTATGTATTGCGTACTGTACTTCATCTCCTAAAATTAGCATACAAACAGCAAGATTTTCTTCTTTATTCGTCAGCTGCTGAATCCCTAGCCACAGTATGAGAATGTAATTCCTCAAGCATATAAGAAACCAATAACATTTTAATGTGACAAGTTTAATATGCACGTGCAGGTTGGCTTCAAGCAGGAAGCTTGTCTGCTTTGCATTTTACAGAAATTTGAGCTGGTAACGCAAACTGCTAAATCACAACAATCCGCACAGTGCAGTAGTTGCAAGCCACCGCGACAGTGCAGCTGAACGCTGAGTGTTCACCGTTACATTGGCACTTTTTTTCTGAGCGCAGTAGTTGCAAGCCACGACAGTGCAGCTGAACGCTGAGCGTTCGCCAATGTAAAGGCGAACGCTGAGCGTCCGCCTTTACATTGGCATTTTTTTCAGCGTCTCTCCGCCCTTCTGCAGTTGACATTGGATTAAGCTTGTTCTTTGCTGTCACTTATCCGAAATGCAAACAATCCTTTTTACCTTTTCTTTTATATTACTTGTCAGCTGCCTAATACACAAGCTTACGGTGACATGGTAACAGTGCTGACTACTGCCCTGAACATGTGTGCATCTGTGGTTTGTGGTACCACATGCTCACTACCTCGGATTTACTGAGATGTCACAAGGAAGCTTGCTTCATGCTCAAGCTGCCCTGCACTTGGTGGAAATATTGAAATAGTCACTTTTTAATATAATAATTTGTTGCGGTTTAGCAAATTGAGTTTTCAAACTGTGAATAATGCACACTAGAGGGTCTATAAAAATGTTTTCTACTACCTAAAGACATGGTTTAGGCAAAAAGTGCTTTACGCATGTCATCGAATTTATTGAGTTCGGCATATCTCGCTGAAGCTGGGTTCTAAAAACTTTGAGTATCTTTGCTGCAACTGATTTACGGCTACTTTACACATGTGTACGATTCCTACATGTAACACATGCATATTATGTGCAGCAGTTCTGCTTCAGCAATGCTTCAGTCACTTTATGGGTGGCGTTCCAATACCCACAAGGACCTCGCCCAAAAAGAAGCTTTGTACCGCTGAGGTGTGAATGCCATTCTAAGTATGTGTGGCAAGGCAGTCAGTTGAAATCTTCGTTCTGATTGTCGGTCATTTGAAGTCAAATTCTTGTGGATGACTGCATCATGCTATCTCGTCCAGATACAACTCATAAGGCTAACTATTATTGCATTTTTCCTCCTTTAGGCTTGCAGCAAGAGGGATATCAGGAACACGGCAGATATCAAGACCACATTACAGTCACTGCTTGCTTGTGGCTTCTGAGGGCATGTATGAAAGGGTTGGAAAATAAACTTCAGTGTTTGAAAAGTTTGGTGTGTTTCGCTAACAGGTACATATTTTTTATGTTCAATGTTGCATCAGAACACTACCAGACAATTTTTAAAAATGCCGGAAAAGGGGGATAGATGTCACCAGGATGTTTCTAGGGTGAGCAACAGAAAGGTGGAAAAAAGTTACAAGAATGTTTCTAGAGCAAGCAATACAAAGTTGGAAAAAAGTTACAAGAATGTTTCTAGGGCGGACAGCAAGAAGTAGGAAATGGTTACTAGGATGTTTCTAGGTCAAGCAACAAAAAGTTGGAAAGAAGTTACAAAGATGTTTCTAGGGCGAACAGAAAAAAAGTAGGAAGAACTTACTAGAGTGTGTTTAAGAAATAAAAAGATGCCATGCATTTAATGTTTGAAGAATGTTCATTCATCGTTTAAAGAAAGTTTGTAAATAAAATTTTTGTTGAATATCGGTGGCCAATAGTCGACAGGATGTTGGTATGAAGTATTTAAGAAGCTAAAAATGGTTTGAGAATTTCCAAAAGACCGTTGGTAAGTTTTAGTAACATTTGTCTAAAAAGATTTATTTGAAAGTTACTAGAATTTTTTGTAAGGGCGTGTTTTAGACAGTAGACTGTCGGGTGTGGGCACACGACAGTATGCAGTGGTAAATCCTTATAGAATATACGCTGTTTCAGCTCCGGTTCTTACTTAAGCTTAAGATGAATTATGAAGGCCGGAACCATTCGATGCGGATCCATGTTCCATTCGATGCGGGTGACAGTTGGCTTCCATGGGGCTTGCAGAAGTTCTGTAATTGACCGAGGAACAAAGCGTGTCTTGTGGGATACCACAACAGGCCAAATGGTGATGCAGACTGTCGCAATGGCGTTGCTGAAAAATACAGTATAGAGCGCATTACTACCATGTGTTCAGCAAAGCAGAGATCAACCATTAAAATTATGGTATATTTCTTGATGTACACTAGCTCATGCATAAGTAGCTTCAGCATACCACTAAATACTAAAGTGCTGCATTACAAATTGTGGGCAGTAAAAAAGCTCACGTCTC
This sequence comes from Dermacentor silvarum, assembly GCF_013339745.2. Lineage (NCBI taxonomy): Eukaryota > Metazoa > Arthropoda > Arachnida > Ixodida > Ixodidae > Dermacentor > Dermacentor silvarum. The sequence continues at coordinate 73,534,481 of NC_051156.1, forward strand.
AACCGTAACACATCATGGGCAACTAATGCATTCGCACATCATAATCATAACTACGCTCTTCAAAACAATAATATATGACTGTTGAAGAGGAATGAAATATGAGTTTGATTTCATTACGGCATAGCTGTTCCATGTTTCCGGTTTTAAATAACACGGCGTGGATTTCACTATTTTGTCAATGTGACCAGACATAACATCAATATTATTAATGATAAGTATGAAAAATAAGCACAGACTAACAACTGGGCAGATCAGTCAAGTACTTCCGCAGTACCTATGTTCTTTCAGGGAAGCGAGATGGTGCATTTGCAACACTCAGACACGGTATCTATCGATGCTTTCACGTCAGTCACATGTCGTACCATGCAACACGGACGTTGATTTTTTTCCATCAGCTGGTCTTTCGAAGGCTCACATCCTGCAGCAGAATGCCAAAAATGATATGTACATAGGGCGTTCGCACGCTAAGTTCAGTGCACCTAAGCAACTGAAATGAAAAGACAGCAAAACTAAAAAAAAATGTGGGTTGCGTGAACTTGAAAGCACAGTTTATGGAACGTGTGCAGGAGATGCTACGACATTGCACATTGAAAAAGGTAAGACGAAAAAACACTAATGTTGGTAATGAACTACTGAAAAGTGAATTTTCGGAAGAATAAAAGATTGCCTAGCGTATATGTGAAGTGAAGCAGCACTGCAAATGCAGGCACCAGTGCTGGTTCATTGATGATATGTGCTACAATTTGAACAAACCGCCTAAGCACCACGGCTTCTAAAACAAGTACATGACTGAAAAACGTTTGTTTCCTTAAAACTGCTGGAGTTACGCACTCAACCATATGCATTCTGCCACATGTATACAACTGCTTCTTCTCAACTGAAAGATTTCATACCTGATACCGGAATGATCATCGGACACAGGCGCGGAGCGGTGCCTTGTGCATTTATGTTTAAACAGCTGAACCGATAACAGATTGTCGCACCGGATCTCCCACAAGCTCCAATGCAAAAAAATAACATCTCGCGCAATCTTATGCTGCCTCGAATAGTATGTATGCATCGGGTGCTAATGCCCGCAGCATGAGCAACTGGAGCCAGTCATGCTTGGATACATCGGACACGTTTTATTGATAGCGCGGCGGCAACTTCACGAGAACCGCAACAGCGTAATGTGCTTCCATGCATAAACTGCTCACTCACCCTTATTTTTTTGTCCTGTTGCTGCTTTCAAAAAGCTTTCAGCCGCACTTACCCCCGTATTCTTAAACACGCCTTCACTCAACGCTTCACCATACAGAAAGAAATTCAAAAAGAAGGGACACTCGGCTAAAGCTGGCAACAGGAAACACGTCACCATACGTCACGCTATACTTTTGACACCGAACGTTAGCTGCCGCGAGCATCGAAAAAAAAAAAAGAAAGTTAACTGAAGTTAACAGGCATTGATTTATTTTTTAGATTCTTTGCCGCGAAATCTAAAACGTCTTGCGTATAAATGAACTTAAGCTTTGCGACTTATCTTCCTTGCCTTACCTATAGCCACAGGTCAATGACGCGCCATATACATGCTTCATCCGCCAGACACTCCCCCGAAACCAGCGAGTGCGGCCGCGCGCGCGTTTGAGCGCTCGCCCGCGGCGACCCGTCTGTCCCCATTTTTTAAAAAGTAGCCTGGTTTCGTGGGCTCCCGGCGTATTCTTGCGTTCCTTCTGCACTAGGACAAGACACCACTGCACTATTGGACTACGGCAAGGTGAGAAATCTTGTTTCACAGTCTACGACGCAATTAGGCTTACGGCACGGGACCGAGACTTAAGACGCAGTTAGCGAAAAACAGCTCGGCCATCCTGGCGCAGTTAATTTGAGTTAATGAATCGTGCTGAGACATGAGGATTATGGTAACTTATTTCGATTTTTGAGCCGCACAGGGCGCCGTGTCCCAGTTAGCGAGAACTGACTCGCCCGTGGTGCGTAGTCTAGTGCATCTTGCTAGGAAAAGTTTGTGCCGCTTTCTCTGACGCCAGACATTACTGAAAAGTAATTTCGTTACTTTCTGGGGTACTTTTGAGGCACGCTGGCCGCGCAGCGCGCTGTGACGCAGTTAGCGATAAGCAGCTCGGCCGTGGTGATAAATTTTGGCGTGTAATGAATCATATAGACGGACAAGTTCGTGACGTTTTTTGAGGTCTCGCAACAACATATACCTTCTTTCGGTACTCACGCCTGTTGAAAACGCGATGGGCCATTGCTAAGAGTGATAACATGGGGTGTGCTGCTGGCGCCGGCAGAACGCGCGAAAGATAACGCCGACGAACATATCCGAAACTTGTCATTCGAAAATTCCGTCTTCTAAAGGACTGAAAAAAGGCATTGCACCCACGCATTTAACTTGAGTGCTTGTTGCGTCGGTCTCTATGTATGTAGCGTACCGTCGCGTCGCCCGAGGCCAAGTTTTGGAAACGCGAAGTCGCCCGTGTATTTGTGCTACCAAAGTGCAGGAAATAATGCCCGGAAAGGGGGGAACGCTTGGAAATCAGATGTTTTCATATTTTGTGGTATTGTTTGGGATGAGTCGGGAATTTTCTACGGCATGTATGTAAAAGCGAATTGCTTTTGTTTGTAATGCCGCCCATTCACCGCATTCGCACGTTTTGCCTCTACACGCAGTATTCCTATGTCTAAATACCAAAATGGCACATGCTTGTGACATGCTCTTACGGGCTTGTAAATGTAACATGCTTATAATTTACTTTATTTCAGCTGGTGCCGTCCGGTGGAGCTTCATACAGGAACTACTGCCTTACCTGCTGGGGTCACAACGTTGGATGAACGCACAAAAAGCGCGGAACGAGCTTTTATGTAGAGCAAAATAAATATTTCCTCATTGACAAACAGTCTTGCGTCTACTTTGTGAAATTGCACGTGGCACAGATTCGATGAGACTTTACAAGATCGTCCGCAATAATTTTTACTAAATAATAAACCGATTCTGCACAAAGAGCAAGAAAAGGGGGGAGAGGGGGGGGGGCGCAGCCGGCGTGCTAGCTTGCGTTCAAAATACGCGCGCCCAAAACCGAAACCGGAAGTGGTTGACGCCAACCGCTTGGCACGCTGTAGTCAATTCGGCCGCTGGGCCGTATGGGAGTGTCCCCTCTTGTTGAATTCCTTTCTCTATGGCTTCATCTCGACTCAGCTAAGTCGAGGCGACGAGCGTTCCTTCACTCAAGGCGCCGTTGCGTTTCATGAACAGTACTTCACATTTCCTCCGCCAAGGAGCGCCTTGGAAATGCGCCCTTGACTCGAGTGAAGTGCGCCGACCGAGATAAGCGTCTGATATCGAGGCTATTCTTAAATTCGCTTACCAAAGACCCAATTATTTAAGACAGATATGTGTTTCCGTTAATTTGGCTTCGTTATCAAATGACAACACGGCGCAATGCACAAATTTGGCTCGGCAGCGCTGCCACTATTAGCGTTCGACTGATAGATCAAGCGGGAGCTGTGTTTGAGGTCTGGCAACGATCGCACCCCTGCAGCTGAGCATGGCGCATGGCTGATAAATAAGAAAATTTGCGCCCGCATTTGTCTGCTGCTCATTGTTTCCTTGTGCTTAATTTTTGGTTCACGTTGCAGTTGTTAATCGTGGTTATTATGGATGATATTCTCCGTGTGTGTAATGTGATCAAGCCAGATTGACTTCGAAGGAGGCAGCGCATGGAACGGCCGATGGGCAGCTTTGTTTAACTTCAACCACCATGTGCTACTGAAAGCTTTCTGCAAGCAACAGGACAAAAAATAAGGGTGAGTGAACAGTTAATGCATCGAAGCACATTACGCTGTTGCGGTTCTCGTGAAGTTGCCGCCGCGCTATCAGTAAAACGTGTGCGATGTATCCAAGCATGACTGGCTCCAGTTGCTCATGCTGCGGGTATTAGCACCCGAAGCATTCGAGGCAGCATAAGATTGCGCGAGACGTTTTTTTTTCTTCTTTTTTGCATTGGAGCTTGTGGGAGATTCGGCGCGGCAATCTGTTATCGGTTCAGTTGTTTAAACATAAATGCACAAACCACCGCTCCGCGACTGTGTCGGATGATCATTCCACTATCGCGTAAGAAATCTTTCAGTAGAGAAGAAGCAGTTGTAGTATACATGTGGCAGAATGCATATGGTTGAGCGCGTAGCTCCGGCACCTTGAAGGAAACAAATGTTTTTCAGTCCTGTACTTTATTTTAGAAGTCGTGGTGGTTAGTCGGTTTGTTCAAATTGTAGCACATATCGTCAGTGAACTAGCACTGGTGCCTGCCTTTCCAGTGCTGCTTCACTTCACATATACGCTACGCAATCTTTTATTCTTCCGAAAATTCACTTTTCAGTAGTTCATTACCAGCATTAGTGTTTTTTCGTCTTACCTTTTTCAATGTGCTATGTCGCAGCATTTCCTGCACACGTTCCATAAACTGTGCTTTCAAGTTCACGCAACGCCCACATTTTTTTTAGTTGTGCTATGTCTTTTCATTTCAGTTGCTTAGCTGCACTGAACTTAGCGTGCGAACGCCCTATGTACATATCATTTTTGGCATTCTGCTGCAGGATGTGGGCCTTGAAAAAAGACCAGCCGATGCAAAAAAATCAACGTCTGTGTTGCACGGTACCATCTCGCTTGCACCATCTCGCTTCCCTGAAAGAACTTAGGTGCTGCGGAAGTACTCGACTGATCAGCCCGTTAGTTAGTCTGTGCTTATTTTTCATACTTATCATTAATAATATTGATGTTATGTCGGGCCACATTGAGAAAATGGTGAAATGCACGCCGTGTTATTTAAAACCGCAAACATGAAACAGCTATACCGTAATGAAATCAAACTCGTATTTTATTCCTCTTCAACAGTCATATATTATTGTTTTGAAGAGCATAGTCATGACATGATGTGCGAAGTCATGAGTTTCCCATAATGTGATACGGTTGAGACGTGAGCTATTTTACCGCTCACAATTTGTAATGCAGAACTTTAGTATTTAGTGAAATGTTGAAGCTACTTTTGCATGAGCAAGTGTACATCAAGAAATATACCATAATTTTAATGGTTGATCTCAGCTTTGCTGAACTCATGGTAGTAATGCGCTCTATACTGTATTTTTCAGCAACGCCATTGTGACAGTCTGCATCACCATTTGGCCCGTTGTGGGATCCCACAAGACACGCTTTCTTCCTCGGTCAATTACTGAACTTCTGCAAGCCCCATGGAAGCCAATTGTGATCCGCATCGAATGGAACAAATTTATTGTTCTGGCCTTCATATTTAATCTTAAGCTGAAGTTAGAAACGGAGCTGAAACTGTGTATATTCTGTAAGGATTTACCACTGCATACCGCCTGGTGGTCACACCCGATGGTATGCTACTGCCTAGAACACTGCTAGTCTACTGTCTAGAACACGGATGGTGTTTTATTATAGAATAGCTTAGTGAGTAGTACTACTGCTTGTGTTTGTAGGATCAGAGTCCACGCTCTTTTTGCAATAATTATCAGAACACAAAAAGACGAGGATAATTTTAATTTATTGTTTCAGAAATTGACACTTAGATTGACAAGAAATAATTCCGTGATACAGACTGCTTTATTAAATATGGCTTAAGAAAAGAAACCTGGATGAAAAATACAGACTTAAGCTGCAAGGTGCGGCAGATTTATGCACAATGCCTTTAGTGGTGATGTTTGAGCTGTTAGGATGTCAGAAAGGAGATAGAGGTTTTAGCCAAAATTGTACGACAACGACTACAGTGCAGCAGGACACATTAACTGGAGCTCCACTCTTCGCTTGCACACCAACGCAAGAGCAGCACCCTTGAAAAGGCAGTTGCTCTGCGTGCTTGCGTTGGCAGCCTGGTTCCTGCATAAGAGAAGGGGTTGGTTATAAACATACAATGATGTTAACGCACATTAAAACTAGCTTAGGTACAGTATTCGTTTTCATCAGTTTACTTTTCGAAGTAAATACATTCGTTAAAGATTTTCATTGTGTTCAGGAAGCCCACTTTTTTTTACATTGATAAGCTCGGACTGTTTACAGTCATATTTGCAAAGACAGTTGTAAGGTGGTCTGACGTTTGCACTGCCAGACCGGCATACAGCAATCTAACACTTACATAATGCACTCACTAATAGCTGGAATGTGCGCAACAAATATATGTGACATATGTCTGATACCACTTGCAAGCGTTTTCTGTATTAGGAGCTGGGTCAACTGCAACAGCCTTCTTTATCACATTAAAGATAATGTGATGTACAAAATCTATCCTCTCTTGTATTGTTATAAAATGTTTTGTATTGGAATAAAACATTACATTCCCTCTGTATACGTGCAGGTATAATTATAGAAACCATTTCATGGTTGCTCACTTCCTGGGTGTGCTTGGATGTTCATATGCATAAGCTAATTAAACTGAATACTTTGAAGCAAGGCTCACGTAATTATTGCTAACGACTGTAAATAGCAGCTACTGCCACACGTTCCACGCAAAATTACAGTATACATCTTGTTTTCCCTAGAGCAACTAACTGCATGAAATTATAGAGAAACAGAAAAGTGAACGCACCTGGTCGTTTTTAGAGAAGCTCGCCTTGCTGTGGTGCGCTTCGCCGTCCTTGGAATAGCGTGGTAAGTGATGCACCCGAGTACAAACCGCTCAGGTGGAGCGAATTCCGGCCCTCGCGCAGGAAGACCCGCATCCAGCAATTGCGCACACAGGCAATACACCCACTAACGGCAGGAATATTCGCAGTTGTTTTCTTTTCATAGGTTCGAAGTCCGCCGCAGTTATGTATCGTGCCGCGTTTCAAATGGTGCTGCTTTGTATGATTACCCGCGAGAAACACGGCACTGGCGCTGATAGTAGTTTCGGAGCGCTCGCACGAAGAATACACGTATGCAGGTCATCAACTGGCTCGTGCACGGAATAAGACGACAGGTCACTGCACTAGCTGGCAGTCTTCTTGACAGGACGCCGGTCTGTCTCGGTGGCACAGTAGAATTACTCCGTTGCCGAAGCGCTCCAGAGGATTGTACCGGTCCGTAAAACGATACCCTTGAAGATGCGCAGCATCGTTAACGAAATAAAAGCTGCGGAGGCAACTGGCATCCATCTGAAAAAGCCGACGAGGCGAGTGACAGATCACAACGCAGCCATGTTTGCGCACTAACTTCACTGAAGGAGCGATTCAAGGTAGCTGCGGGACTACCTTGAAATTCTCTAGTAAAACCCTCGAGATTTCCTTCACTCAAGGCGCGTTTCGAGTGGAGGGCTATTTGTGAAATGAAAAGCCGCCCTCAAGGAGCATTTCGAGTGCAGGGTCGAGTCGAGGTGCGTTTGTGAATGCGGGGGTTAGTCTTGAAGTTAAACAAAGCTGCTCATCCATCGACCGTTCCAGGCGTTGCCTTCTTCGAAGTCAATCCGGCTCAGTTCACAGTACAGACACGGAAAATATCACTCATAATAACCATGATTATTAACTGCAACGTGAATCACAAATTAAGCACAATGAAACAATGAGCAGCAGAAAAAATACAGGCGCAAATTTTCTTGTTTCTCAACCATGCGCCACCCTCACGAGCACCACGAGCACGAACGCGGTCGCAGTCTTCACGGACTCCCAATCCGCAGTACGCAATTACACGAGAGGCCGAATATCGGTGGAAGCAGTCAAAATTCTGCAGAAAAGAAGCACTCCGCTCCCTTAACCTGCGTCACGTGGGTACCAGGGCGAGAGGGGCTCGAGGGAAACGAAGCGGCACACGCCGCGGCCCGCGACCACGTCAACCGGGCCTCTCTCGCCACCTCGAGAGACCCCCGACCGCCTGGTGACGCAGCGGAAACGGAGACAATACCCCCCACGTATAACGCCATCCTCCAACACTACCGACTGGGACGCAGGGTGTACCCGCCACCTCATCGAAAACTGACGAAAGTGGAAAGCACCGCATTCCGAAGACTGCAGAGCAATACGTACACCCATGGGATCCTCATGCATCGCATCCACTCGACACTACACACATACAACTGCCAGATCTGCGATGTGCCAGACACTCTGGCTCATTTGCTACTAGAGTGCCCGTGGCGCCCCGAAGACGCCGTTACCAAACATACAACGTCCGAAGACGTGAACCTCCTCGCCGAGACGTGGGAGGCCAAGATCTCCACCCCGGCCCTGGACGAACAACGACGTCTTGTCGGCAGAACCCGGGATGCTATCGCGGCCAGAGGATTCCTGGAATAAGGAACCCTCCCACCTAGAGTGATCTACAGCTGAAACGCTCGGGAACACCGTCTTGAAAATTAAAGTTTATATCATCATCATCAACCATGCGCCATGCTCAGCTGCTGGGGTGCGATCGTTGCCAGACCTCAAACACAACTCCCGCTTGATCTATATGTCGAACGCTAACAGTGGCAGCGCTGTCGAGCAAAATTTGTGCATTGCGCCGTGTTGTCATTTGATAACGAAGCCAAATTAACGGAAACACATATCTGTCTTAAATAATTGGGCTTTTGCTAAGCGCATTTAAAAATAGCCTCGATATGAGACGCTTTTCTCGGTCGGTGCACTTCACTCGAGTCAAGGGCGCATTTTCAAGGCATTCCTTGGCGAAGGAAAAGTGAAGTACTGTTCATGAAACGCAACGGCGCCTTGAGTGAAGGAACGCTCGTCGCCTCGACTTGGCTGAGTCGAGGAGAAGCGTTGAGTGAAGGCGTGTTTAAGAATACGGGGGTGAGACTACGTTGTGCGTAAACACACCTGTCGGAGCGCGCCTCACGTGTTACAGTATCTTTATGTTCCTTTTTTCTTTTTCTTGTTTTTTTTTTTTTCTTTTTTTTTTTTCTTTTCTCTTGTTTCTTTTGATCCCGCCTCTTTAAAGATCCTGTTGTTACCTCGTTTTTAGCTGTTACGTCGCCAATGTATATAATACATCCCATTTTGCAAATAAAATTCAGATGAAAGTTTGCGCTTGTGTTTGTCAAGCTCCTGTCCTTCGTCTTTAAGTTTGTGCGCAGCAACTATATATTATGCCTAAGGCAAAATTTTTAGCGCTAAATTTCGATCATAAAATCTCACCTTGCTGCCCGCAAATACTAGCCAGACGTTGCATATCACTTTGCCTGTGAGCAAGCTACCACAATTTCGTCGGTATAATAAAAACCGAGAACTACAGCTTCGATATCACTCCCGCATATTTGTATGAGCGAATAGAGACACGTAGTATCTAGAACCCCAAGCAGCCACGGCGCGAAGCTGGAGCACTTTCAATGAAACTAGCGGGTTTCAGGGCGAATAATAAAGAATCAGGTGATAGAGACATTCTAGAAGACAAGAAATATAAGACAAACAGAGTGTTTATACTGTGGAAATGTAGAATTATTTTTTTAAGCGGCATAAGTTTCATAGATAAAATACTATGAAACCGACATAACTTTTGACACAATTTTTTGACAAAAATAGTATCTGTGTTAAAACTCACAAAGCTATTGCTGGGGGCCACGGGGACGCCAACCGCGACATCATGGAGTTTCCGGCCTCGTACCGAGAGGTTCTTGGTCACTACAAGAAAGAACGTAAGAAATACCCACAACCCCACGGGCGGCTGGACAGGTCCCAGGCAGTCGACCTGAGGCGGTTGCAGACAGGCACTTTCACCAACCCCTACCACCTGCACCGCCTGTGGCCCGCGCGGCACCCATCGCCCGGCTGCCCCTGGTGCGAGCACGAACGGGCTGATATGGCCCATATGCTTTGGGAATGTCAACGCCATGAGCAAGAAGCACCAAGAGGAAGGCAGAAGACAACATCAGGACCCTCTGAAGGCGGGCGCCTCAAAGAGAGATGGCAAGCCGCCCTCCTCAGCGAGGCACCCGAAGACCAGGAGTGGGCCGTCCAGCGGGCCAGGGCTATTGCCGAGGATCTCGAGAGATTTTTCTCCGGCGATGGACCCCTGGCAGCTTAGCCCCGGCCACCAACAGCCATAACCGTTGGACATATAAAGTTTATTCTTATCCTCCTTGTAATAGTCTGTACATTTTACGCAATTCGAGGACGCAGCTTTCGATTGGTGCCTGCCTCGACTTTCCCTCGGAGAAACACGGTTCCTAAAAGTGATTTTTAAAACAGTCATGCAAGTTCACCTGGCTTCTTGATCGCCCAACGCCGCGCTGACAGTGGTTCGATACCGCGCTGCGTGATATTTTTCCTTTTTTTGCGCCGTAAGACTTAGTTCTACAATATCCCACCAGAAGTCTGAATGGAAAAATTGAAGCTCAGGAACATAGATAACGATAAATGGGCGCCTGAAGTGCACAGGTAAGTGCACCTGAAATCGTGGACACAGAACGACGGCAGAGGTCAAGCAAGTTGGCAAGCAAGTAAATGATAATTTGTTGTGTAAATAGAAAACCAGGAGTCATGAAAAAGAAAGTGAGAGAAACAAAGACATTACATTGGATGCAAAGAATGGTAACAAAAAAGACCATGGAGATTTCGGTGCACGCTAAGTTACTCCATCTGTTCAAAATTATTCTGAGACGGCACCTGTCTTGTATCCTGTGTACTCTTCAGATGAGAAGTACCACCACTGGCTCATTCCGCCGAAGAGAGAGAGCAAGGATAGGAAAGGCAGGGAGGTCAACCAGAAGAGCGTCCGGTTTGTTACCCTATACACTAGGAGTAAGGGAAAGGGGGATTAGAAAGCGGAAAATAGGGAGAGATTGAGTACTGAGTACACATGGGACGATGTACAGGTACACAATGAGCGGTCTCTTAAACCGGTGCACTTCAAATACTGTGCAAATGCACGCATCGCTTTTTGTGCCAGTGACGGGTGTATCCACGGTCCGAGTATCTTTGACTAAGAAAACGGTCTCGAGTCCAGTCGGTTTAAAGTTGTGCTGAGAGAGAGAGGCTTTGTACGTAGAGGACAGGTACACAATAGGTGTTCAATGGTTTCCTCGCAGCTAAAGGAGTCGCACATCGGTCGAAGCTTTTGGACAAACTAGTCTACATCATTGCTGCTTCCATTCGTGTCGTCTTGCGTGAGCTACAAATAAACTCTACCAGAAAACTTCCACTGCATAATCTACCATTACCATTCTGTACATCACGAGAAACTTGGAGGACGCTTAAGCTTCGCCTTTAAAGCGGACGCGCTGGACCCGCACATACGATTTACGACGATCGCCAACTCTACTCGCCACTATGTTGTCCTTAAATGTCACTTATTTTGCTGGGCACACAAGGTCGCCCAGTAAAGAGTTAAATTATAACCGACAGTTTTGACACTGCGTCGTTCTTGACTGTCACTACCACGTGACAATATAATCATAATACAAAATAGTGTCAGCCAGTTCTTTCTGAACAATGAGTGACGCAACCAGTGGAAGTGCTTCGTCTGCCACTGCTGCTAAACGAGCTGCCCGAGCAGAGGCTTAGCGCCGCCGCCGAGGGGATGCTGTCATTCAGAATAAAATTATTTGCCACATTATAACGGGAACTTAAAACACCTAATCAGCTGTGCTCAAAATTCCGATTAGGGAGTATCGTAATCGTCGGTGAAATATTTCGCTTCAGGAATAGACTTCTGTACTTCTTATTCTCTTATGCGAAAATTTGTTCTTTGTAGGTTCTGTGAACTACTCGCCTCTCTGTGGTTGCGAATATTTCACGCCTTTTAGGAGTACGTCATGAAGTTGCTATAACATAAAATTTTGCGTCTCCTTTTTATATATAATTAGTTGCTTCGTGTTATACTCGGAAAGTTGAACGCAATATTTTTAAGGAGCAGCGGTGAAGTTGTATAGAAGGCCACCATTCAATGACATTAGCTTTTTCTTTATCTGACGTCAGAGAGTTCACCGCAGCTTTTCATTGTTCATTGTTGTGGCGTTAAGTTGGGTGAGAAAACTGTTGCATGTGCCCTCGCCAAGGTGCTTTATGCAACTGGGGCACTGAGCGACCTCAATACTATTTCAACACTGCCGCTTCACAGGGATCCTCCACCGTCGCTACCGCCGCTGGCTACAGCGCGTATAATTTAACGCACTACGCGTATGTTCTCTGTTTCAAATAGCAATTCAGTATTGCCTTCAAGTTCGTGGAATAATTCTACTATAACTGTGATGAATATAAGAAGTAGCATAAAACGGCCCACTAAACACTAGAACGGTTCACAACATCGAAATAACATGGTGGAACATGTGTCACTAATGTGTCCATCTCCCCGTCACAGAAGGAAAAGGAATATATTCACACTAATAATATACAACAGCGGTTAGAGATGCATGTATGACCATTTCTTGTGTTTTTTTTTCATGATTCCTGAATACACTATATAAGCGTTGCTGAAAAATTCACGTCCTAGTTTAGGAATGCTTCGTCGTTTTCTCTTCTTGGTCTATAACATAGGTGGCCATTAAATCCATACAAATGTTAGCTGGCTAGGTCTGCTCTCTACCATTGGAACTCGGCGAAGGTACAGCCTAAAATGTTATTTATTGCTAAAGCAATTATATGGACACTCCAGGCGTATTTATGCGTCGACATCGACGTGAGGTTCCCTAAAAACCAAGGGCGATAAAATCGCCGCCGTATGTTGTTGTTGTCGTCACCATGATCATCATCATCATCATAAGCCTATATTTATGTCCACTGCAGGAGAAAAGCCACTCCCTGCGATCTCCAATCACCCCTATCTTGCGCTAGCTGATTACAACTTTCGCCTGCAAATTTCCCAACTTCATCACCCCACCTACTTTTCTGCCGTACTCGACCGCGCTTCCCTTTCCCTTCTCTTGGTATCCATTCTGTAACTCTAATCGTCCACCGGTTATCCATCCTACGCATTACATGACCCGCCCAGGTCCATTTTTTCCCTCTTAATGTCAACTAGAATATAGGCTATCCCCGTTTGTTCTCTGATCCACACTGCTCTCTTCCTATCTCTTAACGTATGCTGTACGTGCGAGTAAAAGAGGTGCGAGGTCAGCCGGCAATCTCGGCTCAATCTCGCGCACACAAGGGAGGAAAGCGGGGTGTAAGCGCGCCGTCTTCCGTCGCGCAAGGCTCCAGAAACAGGGCAGGGAGGGGGGGGGGGCGTTGTACTCCGGGCCGCTGTATCATGAAAGCCATCTTCGACGAGGACAGATTCTGCCGTGCATTATGTTTTTGCAGCTTAGTTAACGTTGACGCGAGAGGCAGCACGAAGGTCAATTCACTCGCTGCTGCTGCTGCGCTACCTCACTCGAGCGTCCAGATAGCGAGCTTCCGCGGTCATCGAGTGAGACATTTTCATGTTTTTTTGTGCGAGCGTGTCACCATGCTTCTTAATATAGTTCACGTGGCTAGTTTGAAAGTTAATACGGCCATTAACACTACGATCCTTACTTCGGATAGCAATCCACTAATCTGCTATCGCAATCGATGCTTTCCCCTTTTGGCAGAAACTGCGACTGTCGTATTCAGTGCAACAGCATAGCTTACACTTTGATATTTGTAGAGCGTTTGTAATTCTTCTGTCCGTTGTGTTTTGCAATGCTTCCTGTGTGTGGTGTGTGTGCGTGTGTGTGTGTGTGTGTGTGTGTGTGTGTGTGTGTGTGTGTGTGTGTGTGTGTGTGTGTGTGTGTGTGTGTGTGTGTGTGTGTGTGGTGTGTGTGTGTGTGTGTGTGTGTGTGTGCGTGTGTGTGTGTGTGTGTTGTGTGATGGGGGGGGGGGGAGGGGGTGTCGTATTGAAGCAGACCAGTGCAATTCTCTTCACACGAGCTATCTTATGTCGGTGAGATCCTTTTTTTTTCTTTAAGAATACGTTCTGAACCACCATTTCTCTTTTCGATGGCTTTAGTTGAGCCTCTCTTTTTTCCATGTGCCGCGCTCTAACTAACAAAAATTGCGTAATTGCATGCTATGTGGCCAAATAAGCAAAAATCGTATAAATATTTAGCCGGTGGTAATGGTGAACTCTACTCATCGAAAAATTGTCTTCTATGCGGCATTAAAGTTTGTGTACTACTCACTTGCATTATCCCTTTGAGTGTCTTATTTACAGTTAGAAAAAACTTAATATTTTCCTAAAACTTAATATTTTCCTAATTGACACATATGCCCCACAGCTATGGAGTACCTCATGAGAACCTGGCCTATGGCTGCCCTTTTCCAATGCTATTTAGGCCAGGGTCTCACTCGCCTCGAAATTGACCCACATGATTTTTGTGGGCAGTGCATATTGCGTGCGCTATTTTTCTGAAGGCGAAAAAGTCATTCTGTAAGTATGAACATTTTCTACTTCTGTAAGTATACTCTTGTTGGTCTGATATCCTTATTACCCTCCACTTGAGCTACTGCAGCAGTTCCGAAACGCATAATAATTTTTGTGCCGTTCCTTCGCTTGTCAAATTTCTGAGACTTTTTCACTTCAGGAATGTTACAAATGGACGCCAGAAAATACCGTTTCGTCTGGCACAATAAGAAAAATAAGTGCAGATCCAACGCACATGCAGAAATTTATGTTAACTGAAGCTTTATTGAGCAGATATTTATATACTATACCACCAACGGCAATGCGAGCTATTCTATTTACGCTAATCATATGTCACGTACAATCTCTTGCATTGTTGTTTATCCGCCAGAATGGTAGCAACTTTACTAACCATAAAAATTTTATATTATAGACTCTAATATGAATATCTATGACGAAATCGACATAAAATTGGGTGAATGCAACACGTGACACACGGGTTGAAGGCGATGTACTTGTCGTGGGCGATGACAGGTTTGTGGCCACAGACGTATGACACATATCTAGTAATCTTGAAAAACTCTGTACCTCTCGTGTCACAGTTTACGGGCTCATTTTGGAGGATTGGCTAACAGAGAGATAGATAAATGCAATGGGAAGGGCAGGGAGGTTAACCGGAAGGTAGATATCCAGTTTGCAACACTGCACTGGGGAAGGGGTAAGGAGAGACAGAAAGATAAAGAAAAAACTTCGAGGACTCTTAAGCTTCGCCTTTAAGAGTAGAACGTGATAGCGTTATCGGGACCCGTTCGCATCGCATCGTTCGCACACGGCAAGTGGGCTTCATTCACTGCAACACTGAACGTGAGGAAGCCAGCTTACAAAGGCCAAGCTTACACCGTTCCCCTTAAAGTCCGCTTCACTTTTAAACTGAAATGCATTGCTGGATAGACGTTTTCCCAGGGGCAGTATATAAGTGGTCTTATAATAAAATGTGAAGGCCCTAGTATTTTTTTTTATTAATTTATTGTTTGCTATAGCCCCGACGCGCGCAGGTCTGGTAGAAATGTTTGAGTTTCCTCGTACTAGAATTAGGTTTTCTCGTACATTCAAATTACCATCCGAAGCCGATTGGTAAACAATCCGACGGCGAATCCGACGCCGAATGGCAAGGTCATACTTTACAATTTTTCTGACAGATTTCAGTGTGAGAAATTCAATTTTTGTTCACCGAAACGTTGCACCACGTGGAGGGCCTGCGCGGTCGATGTGGTTGGATGATTTCTCCGCCACCCGTGATCACACGCTGGTTGCCGACCGCCGGATTTTCTGCGACACATGCCCTAAACCGCTGTCGCGCTAAAATGCACACACTTAGAAAATATGCACAAACCTACAAAGAGAGGGAGGTTTAAAAAAAGACACCCAAACCAACTAGGAGCGTCACAGTGGTTCAAACAGGTCGCTTGACTGGAGAAACTTCAGTAGCGCCCTCGTCGCCTTCTGGTGTCACGACCGTATCAGCGGTGAGGATCGGCTAAGAATGGTAACACGCCCTTAGGGACATACCGAATGGTTTAAAACGAAGACGAACAAGTAAATCAGAATCCGTTGAATAGAATGCGGCATTGTATTACAATGCGGGTGTCTATTAGAAATGACTATCAGGCCGACATTTTTCGTTCAGGTTTTATAAGAAACGTTTTTCGTGGCCTCTTTTTATGCCGTCATCATAATCGTCATCATTATCCTCATTATTGTCAATTATCGTCAGCCTATATTTATGTCCACTGCAGGACGAAGGCCTCTCCCTGTGATCTCCAATTACCCTGTCTTGCGCTAGCTGATCCCAGCTTGCCCCTGGAAATTTCCTAACTTCATCGCCACACCTAGTTTTCTGCCGCCCACGACTGCGCTTCTCTTCTCTTGGTATTCATTCTGCATCTCTAATGGTCCACCAGTTATCCATCCTACACGATACATGGCCTGCCCAGCTCCACTTTTTCCGTTTATTACCAACTAGAATATTGGTTATCTCCGTTTGTTCTCTGATCCACACCGCTCTCTACCTGTCTTTTAATGTTAGGGCGTAACATTTTTTCTGTCCTTCGCTCTTTGTGCGGTCCTTAACCTGTTCTCGAGCTCTTTGTTAATCTCCAGTTTCTGTCCCTTTACGTTAGCGCCGATAGAAGCATGATTGTACACTTTTCTTTTCAATGGACAGCGGTACTCCGATTAAGGATTGGCCATGCCGGCCGTATGCACTCCAACCCCAATTTTATTCTTCTGCAAATTCTTTTCTCAAGATCAGGGTCCCCTGTGAGTAACTGACCTAGACAAATGTACTCCTTTGCAGACTCTCGAAATTGAACTGGCGATCCTGAATTCTTGTGTCTCTTACCAGGCTATTTAACATATCTTTGTCTTCTGCATGTTAATCTTCAACCCCACTGTTACACTTTCTCGGTTTAAAGTCCTCAATCATTAGCTGTAATTCGTCCCCATTGTTGCTGAATAGGACAATGTCATCTGCAAACCGAAGGTTATTGAGATATTCCGTGATCCTCACTCATAAGCCTGCATAGTCTAAGAGTTTGAATACTTCACCTAACCATGCAGTCAATAGCATTGGAGAGATTGTGTCTCCTTGCCTGACTCATTTCTTGATAGGTATCTTTCTACTTTTCCTGCGGAGAACCAAGGTTGCTGTGCAATCCTTTTAAATATTTGCCAAGATATTGACGTATGCCTCCTGTACTCCTTGACTTCGCTGTGCCTCTATGGCTGCTGGTACCTCTACTGAATGAAATGCATTTTCATAATCTATGAAAACCATATACAGCGCTTGATTGTACTCTGCAGATCTCTCTAATACCTGATATATGGCATGGATATAATCCATCGTAGAATATCCCTTCCTGATGCCAGCCTCACTCATAAGCCTGCCCAGTCTAAGAGTTTGAATACTTCTCCTAAGCATGCAGTCGATAGCATTGGAGAGATCCTCTTGGTGGCTGAAGTGTTGCCCTGATTCTATTTGAAATTATCCAGTTGAATATTTTATACAATACGAAAAGCAAGCTATGGGTCTAGAATTATTCAATTCTTTAACGTCTCCCTTCTTATGGATTAGTATAATGTGGCGTTCTTCTAGCTCTTTGGTACACTTGAAGTTGTGAGGAATTGCGTATAAAGGGCCGCAAGCTTTTGAAGCATGATATCTCCGGAATCTTTTGATTAAATCGACTGTTATCGTATCTTCTCCGGCAGCTTTACCCCTGGTCATATCTTTCAAGGCCCTTATAAGTTCATCGCTAGTTATAGAAGGAGCCACTGTATCCTGTTCATCACAACTTCGAATGAAAGTAGACTGGGAACTGCACAGGTCAGTATTGAATTCTTCCGCTGCTTTTACTATGTAATCGAAATTGCTGATGATATTACCTTGCTTATCTTTCAGTGCATACATTTTGCCCTGTCCTTGGCCAAGTTTTCTTGTCACTGATTTCATTCTGCGTCCATATTTTACTTCTTCCTCAATCTTTTCCACGTTATAATTGCGGGTATCGCTTACTTTCTTCTTGTTGATCAGTTTGGACAGTTCAGCGAATTCTATCTCATCTCTCGAGTTTGAAACTTTCATGTTTTGTCGTTTCTTTATTAGGTCCTTTGTTACATGGGAAAGCTTATCAATTGTTTGCCTTGGTGCCTTACCTCCCACTTCAATTGCTGCTTCTGAGATCAGCTTAGTTACTGTTTCCTTCTTTATCTCTGTGTGGTCTTTATCTTCCTGTTCTAAAGCGAGCACCAACCTGAATTGGTCTGCTTTTACCCTTAGTGCGTCCAGGTTGGCCTGTTTCTTCTTGACAAATTTTATTCTTTCTCTCTTCAAATTGAAACAAATCCTAGACCTCACTAACGTATGGTAACTGCACTTTATCCTACCTAAGACTTCTACATCCTGCACTATGAGCGGATCGGCAGATGGTATGAAAGCTATTTCATTCCTTGTCTCTTCGTTAGGACTTTTCACGGTCTACTTCCTGTTGCTGCGCTTCCTGCAGAATGTATTCATTATTCGGAGCCTATTCATTTCCGCGAATTCTACCAACATTTCTCCTCTAGTGTTCCTAGAATCGATGCCGTAATTGCCAATAGCTTGCTCACCAGCCTGCTTTCCCCCACTTTTGCATTGAACTTGCTCATTAGTACATTATACTGAGTTTGCATCTTCCTCATTGCTAATTCAACATCTTCATAAAACTGTTCTATTCTTCATCATCGTGACTGGGGGTTGGGACATAGGCTAGTACTACCTTCATTCTATACCTCTTATTACGCTTGATTACCACGACTGCTACCCTCTCATTAATGCTGTATAATTCATCAATGTTGCCCGCAGTGTCCTTATGGACTACAAATCTTACCCCTGAATTCTCTGTTATCGGGAAGACCGCTGTAGCAGAGAACGTGGCCGTTAGGCAGTACTGTATAAGCCTCACGAGTACCGCATAAGCCTTGTAGTGGACAGTGTGCTTCGCGTCCGCAAAGAAGAAAATCTCGACATCATGGCCGCAACATCAACTTAGTTGCCCGCCGAATAAATGTTTGCTTGTTCCGAGTATTCTGTTCTCACAAGTTGGTGACCTCGGACGCTTCCCGCATCGCAACTATTCGTCGCGCCGCTTCTCTTCGACGCCATGGAATCGAACTCCCAAGATAATGCCACACCTTCCGTCGCCACACTCAAGCTTCCCGAGTTCTGGCCCGCAAATATTGACCTCTCGTTTCGCCACATCGAAGTGCAGTTCCGCCATCATCGCATCGCATCGTAGACGGCCAAGTACGACTATGTCGTGAGTGTGCTCAGCCCTACCACCACAGCTTTGATCCGCGACGTTTTGCTCCCCTACCCGACAATCCTACGACACCCTGAAACGGGAGTCACTACGACGTACGACCAACTCCGAGTCGCGACGCATTCAACAGCTTCTATCATCACACCAACTTGGCGACCGAAAGCCGACCGAGCTGCTTCGTCGCATGACCCTGCTACTCGGAGGCAATTCATCTTCAACGGACTCAAAGATCGTCCGCGAGCTCTTCCTTCAACGTCTACCGAATCAGGTACGGATGATTTTATGTGCATCACCTGCGGCAACGTCCATTGAAGACTTAGCAACAACGGCAGACCAGATCATGGATACTTCCCATCCTTTCGTATCTGCCATCTACCGTTGTCAGGCGTCAGTATGGTATGGTATGGAGAATTTATTGAGTCCTGAAGGTCAACCCTGGGTTGACGCGGGCCGCTCCCACGTTGGGAACTGTCAGCCGAGCCCTTCAGCCACATCGCGGGCCTTCTGGACTGCCCGTAATTGGTCAGAGAGTGATTCACTTCGTAGCATTTGCCGCCACCATTCTTGTTCCTTGTCACAGTCTGCGAAGACCGCGGGGCACTGCCAAAGCATATGGTCAAGAGTAATGATGCCATTGCACTTATTACAATTGGTTTGAATTTCCCTCTCCGGATAGATCCTGTTAATAAAATATGGACTTGGGTATGTCCTTGTCTGTAGCAAACGTAATGTGACCAGCTTGGCTCTGCAAAGCTTACCGTGTGGCAATGGGTATTCCCGTCTGCTTAAATAATAATGTTTCGTGATTTCGTTATATGTTAATAATCGATCCCTGTGTTCCCCATGTGAAGTGTAAGCTGCTCGGTCTTGAAGAGCACGGCTAGAAAGTCCTCGTGCTGCTTCATTTGCCACCTCATTGAGGTTTCTCCGAGTTCCGTCCACCACCCCCAGATGTGCAGGAAACCAGCGAATTTCGATCCTCTCACTGTTGACCTTGTCTAGTAACTTGGTTGCTATCCGTGTCACATATCCGTTAGTAAAGTTGCGTATGGCTGTTCTAGAGTCACTGTAAATATGTGTCCACCGATTTGCCCGGATGGCTAAGGCGATGGCTACTTGTTCTGCTACTGTTGTGTCCTTTGTATAGACGGTGATGGCATCCCGTATGTTACCTCGAGTGTCTACAACAACGGAGGTATACGCATCCTTATTTTTAACCCAGGCAGCGTCAACGAACACCGCCTGCTGCTTATGTTGATCTATGTCATGAAGGAGTGCCTTGGCTCTTGCCTTCCGTCTCTCGAGATTATGTGTCGGGTGCATGTTCCTAGGGAACGGGGTGGTCTTAATTTTTTCTCGTAGTCCCGCTTGCAATTCTGTTAATAATTCTCCTTTGTTGGTTTGGTTGTTACTTTCTACGCCTATTTCTTCAAGTAGCGCCCTTCCAGGTCGTGTCCTCATTAGTCTCTCTTGGTGGGCCACCTGTTGAGCCTCAGCTATCTCTTCTAGTGTGTTATGCAGCCCTAGGCGCAATAATCTATCATTGGCAGTGCTGATGGGAAGTCCCTAGTGTAGCCTTTATAAGTCGTCTGATTAAAAGCGTTTAGCTTGTTCTTATCAGCCTGTGTCCATTGTAGCATGCCTGCCACGTACGAGAAGTGGCAAAATGCGAATGCATGTACCAATCTTAAGGCACTGTCCTCTCCTAGCCCCTTATGCTTATTTGTAATTCTACGCAGAAGTCTAATGACTTCTTCTGACTTCTTAGAGATATGTTGTATCATCCTGCGATTAGATCCATTCGCTTCCAGGAGAAGGCCTAGCACCATAATATTCTACACCTGCCTGATTGGCTCTCCATTCTTGGCGTATATGTCAATGCGGGGTTCTTCCTCTGGGATATATCCTATTCGGCTTGCGCTCACGCTTACTGCTCCGTAGTACCAATAGTTCTGATTTTTTAGCAGAGCAGTTCAGTCCCATACTCTCAAGTATGGTTTCCACCACATAAATGCTTTCCTGTAGTTTGGTCTCTGTTTGTCCCATATTAGCTTCAGCACTCCAGATTGTTACATCACTCCATATATTGCAAAGTGGATACCTTCAATCTGCGCGAGACCTCGAGCCACCTCTGACATTGCCAAATTAAATAACATGGGAGGTAGGACAGACCCTTGTGGTGTCCCACGATTCCCAAGTTCCAGGGTTGTCGATTGGAGTTCGCCTAACCTGAGACAAGCAGAACGGAAACTGGGAAAAGCTTTGACTATATTGTGCAATCGCTTACCCAATCCCATCTCCGAGAGGATATCCAATATGGCCTTGTGTTTGATGCGATCAAAGGCTTTTTCTACATCTAGGCCTAGGAGAGCTCTCGTATGTAGCGGGCTAGCAAGAATAAGGTGATGTTTGATTAAAAGCATTGCATCTTGAGTCGAAAGTCCAGGACGGAAACCGATCAGGTTATGCAGAGTAACATTTCTGTTCTCTACATACTTCGTCAGTCTATTAAGTATGACATGCTCCATGGTTTTGCCCAGACATGATGTTAACGATATGGGTCTTAGGTTATCTAGACTGAGTTGCTTGCCTGGTTTGGGAATAAGAATTGTGTTAGCAATTCGCCATTCCTTCGGATAATCACCGTTTTTCCAGAGTTCATTGAAATACTCAGTTAAATACGTTAGAGAATCATCGTCCAGATTTTTCAAAAGCCTATTGGAAATGCCATCTGGACCGGCAGCGGATCTACTGCTGACGTCGTACAGGGCTGCGCGAACTTCGCTTTCTGTGAAGTCTTGATTCATAAGCTCACAGTCTTCCCCTGTATATTCAGGCTGGTCTGTACTCTCATTGCTATCCTTAAGTGGGAAATACTTAGCTGCGAGCCGATCAAGAATGGCCTCGTCCGTTGTGTCCTGACTCTCACGATGGACGAGTCGTGCTACTGCTGTTCTCTTATAGATTTCATGTCGTTCTCATGGAAGAAATGTCTAAGTAGTTCCAATTTCCACCTCGTTTAATTCGACCATCTATGGAATTACAAAGCTCATCCCATTGCTGTTGCTGTAAATATCTGGAGTGTTGCTCAATCGCCCTATTCAACAATGCTATACGCTTCCTGAGTCTCCTCTTCAGCCGTTGCGTTTTCCATCTTTTTAGCATGGATTGCTTAGCTTCAATCAAGTGCGCCAGCCTACTGTCCATGATTTCGATATTCTCCTCAGTAGTAATAACCTTCGTTGCCGCCTTTACATCTTCCCTGAGCTGAGTGGTCCAAGTTTGGAGTGTTTTCTTTTGTCCTGTCTCTGTCTCAGTTCTGCTTTTCCTTGCTTTCCGAAAAAGATCCCAGTCAGTGTAGTTAAAGTACTTTATCTCATTACTGGGTGTTTCCAATACTATTTGTAATATGTAATGATCAATACCCAGGTCAATATTGGAATTATTCCAGCCAGCGTTCGCTAAATTTGATACAAAAGTAAGGTCTGGGGTGGAGTCCCTGCACGTAGATGTACCACACCTAGTGGGATAAGCTGGGTCAGTGATGAGGGAGAGATTAACATCTGTAGCTAGGTGCCAGAGTCCATCCCCTTTCTTAGTATTCCAGCGATATCCTCCAGGTTTGATGTGGGGCGTTGAAATACCTTCCAATAATGAGTGGAGCCTGCTTAGTAACAGCCATAGTCTTATTAAGAAGTGCCCTGAAACTTGTTTCATGTCGCTAGGGCTGCTGTAAACATTGAGACAAAAAAAGGCTTTGCGGTTTGCCTCTATTCCTTTTCAAAATTATTTCCACAAGTAAGTATTCTAATTTGTTTAGTCCAAGGCGCAATCATGTTCTATGAATGGTATTTTCTTATCTACGAGCGTGGCTAGCCCCCTACCGGCTCTTTGCCCCTGCATGTCGCTTTGTATCCGGATAGGCTGATCTCATCCGCCAAGGTTTCCTGCAGCATAATTACTTTTGGTTTATCTGGAGATGTTTTTATCAACTGCATGAGCGGTCCTTTTTATGATGAAATCCTCGGCAATTCCATTGCCACACGGTAAAGCTCCCCCTGCTAGCCATTGCTTATAGAACCCGCCTTACTGCTACCCGCTAGAGTACGCTTCGTAGAACTCCCCGACGCACCAGGGAGCGATCTGACGCTCTCTGCTTCTGAGGGTAGGTATTCGTCGTCCTCGCCTTGCGCTTCTACTTTTGAAAGCCTCTTTTCTGTCGTCACTCTCCATTTCCATAACTTATCAACTTTGAAGGTAGTTCTATCTGTGGCATCTCTAAGTTGTTTAATCGCCTCCTTAATCTCTTCCAAAGCAGAGCACACTGTCGTTTCTACTGGGCTTATTGCCCGCTTCTTTGGAGCTGGTGAATTTTCTTCTTCCTGACTGTTGTCATTATTGCTACTTTTGTGGAGCTAGTCTGCGAGTTCTTGCGAAGTTCTACAACCTGCTTAGTAAGTTCTTCATTTGCCTTTCTCAGATATGTTACTTCTTTGATCAGCTGTTCTATCCTGGCATCATTATCTCCGACCGGCTGCCCCGCACCGCTCTCTGCAGCCCTCACAGTACCTTTCACTTTGTCGTCCCAGGCTGTTCCAGGTGTCGTTTTGTCGTCAGGCATCTGCACTCCTCCTTCGAAGCGCACCGGCACTTCACGTGATCTAGAGCGGCTTCTGCCCTTCGACTGCGACCGGTGTCTTGACCGTGTGGGGCTCTTTGAGCGTGAGGGCCCACTGGCACCCGTTTAGGCATCCCATTGCAGCTCAGCTGATGTCGCCCTCGTTGCAGATCGGTTGCTTTCACGTCGTCGAATTCGCACCACGTATGGAATTTGGTACCACTCTTGGCAGGTCTTGTCTCCAGTTGGGTGGTCCCCTCCACAGAATTTGCAGTTAGGCACACACGTGTGATTGTCCTCTGGGTTTTGAGTTCCACATCCTCTGCACTGAACCACGTCCGGTGTTGGACATACATCTGATCTATGTCCAATCTTTCCGCAAGCATAGCATACATCAAACTGCTTCCTATACAGTAACACCTCACAAGGGTCGACCCATATCTGACATAATTGGGTACCTTGAGCCCATCAAACAAAACAATGACCGAGCCAGTCGATTTAATACGTTTGGCTGCCAATGCCAGTGGGTTAAAGTCATGCACAATGTTCTTCGTTATCGTGGCCTGATTGTCTCTGAGGTCACTCTCCGAATCACCCCTTTACACGTGGTGTGCGGAGCTGTCTCGTAGGCGGTAACTTCATATTCGGTTTCCACTATATGATTGACTTGATTCGTACATAACCTGGCCAGCATGACTGGGATCTGGTGTACTGACCACCACGATGTTTTGCGTGAAGTTAGGAAAAGACATCCTCTCGGGCTTGTTCTGGACTCAGGAACGATGCTTCAATAACCGCCACGCCTATCGCTGTGGTGCTAACTTTGCTCAAGTTGAGACCTCCTCGGGGGCGGATGACGATCTTGCTGTGCTCCTGCGGCAACTGGGGCATCCTCGATGCCTTGACAATACGGTTCTTGAACGTAGTGGTTGTAGGTCCTTGTTCTTGCTGTTGTTGCCTTGCTCTTGCTGGCTCTGCGGCGTTGTTTTCCCATCACCAGAATCCTTCTGGTGGAGCGAGATTTTCGGCTTGTCACAATTGCCAGCCTAGATCTTCCTCATTCTCTTCTAATCCGGTGGCGTCTTCGTCTTCCATGCGCGTTTCCGCCATTGCGGCTCGGTGGGCCAGTAGGCCTACTTGGGCCTTGCTAGCCGCACACGTTCGATGCACCAAGAAAGGTCATTAAAAGTCAAAAATGAAGTCCCACCTTATAAGGTGCCCACCAATTCCTGGTGACTTCACAAATCCAGTGATGTGCTTGAATCCGTGATGGTGGTAAACGGCTGCACAAACATTCAAAACGACGGAGCCGATGTGAGGGACGTCCGCACCTCGGTTTCTTCTTCTTCCAACAGAAGGGTCCGCTATACGAAGTGTCGCATCTTCGCTTTGTAAGTCTCCGTACGTTTATGGGGGAGGCATGCTTATTCGCGAACCATCAGTTCACTACAACTTCGAATTGAAACCATGAAGCAGTTCTTTAATCGCCAGTTGCATTGTCTAAGGTTATACTCCAGACTTACGCGCAGCTTAGGCCGCGCTAAAGAGGAAAATTCAAACGCCTTCTGCCTCACCATGTCTCGTCCTGCATTATTTAACTACACAAACTGCCAATCTTCGCTTCGTGAGTACATAAACGAGA
>NC_051156.1:73559971-73593366 GCF_013339745.2 Dermacentor silvarum
TCGGCACAATGACGGTCCTTGCCTTCCAGGTATCCTACAAGGCTCCTTAGTTCCGGGTCGGCTCGCTGTTGTTCGGCGAATTCCTCGGCACTGGTGGGTCCCAAGAAAGTGTCGTCATCCTGGTCGTCCTGTGGCGGCGGTTCGTCGGGGGCGCGAGACAAGCAGTCGGCGTCAGAGTGCTTTCGCCCGGACTTGTAAACGACGGTGATGTCGAATGCTTGAAGTCTCAGGACTCCATCGTGCGAGGCGACCTGAAGGATCCTTCAAGTTAGCTAGCCAACACAAGGCGTGGTGGTCGCTCACAACATTAAAGGGCCTGTCATAGAGGTAGGGGCGAAACTTTGATGAGGAGTGCCTCGCCATCATCATCGAAAGGAGTGCCTCGCCATCATCTGGGCTACAGATGATGGCCTCGCCATCATCTGTAGCCAAATGATGGCGAGGCACTCCTTTTCTGTTGTGGAATAATTTGCTTCCGCCTTCGATAGCGACCGGCTAGCGTTACTTACAACCCTTTCTAGTCCGTCAGTCCTCTGCACAAGAACGGCGCCGAGTCCTACGCTGCTTGCGTCGGTGTGGGCTTCGGTATCGGCGTCTTCGTCGAAATCCGCAAGTATTGGCGGTGATTGCAGGCGTCGCTTCAGTTCTTCAAATGCTTCGACTTGCGGCGTCTCCCACTTGAACTCGACGTCGGCCTTCATGAGATACGTCAGTGGCCTAGCGATCCGCGAAAAAGTCTTGACGAAGCGCCTGTAATAGGCGCACAGTCCAAGAAATCTACGCACTGCCTTCTTGTCAGCGGGCGGAGGAAAGTTGGAGATGGCCGAAGTTTTCTGAGGGTCGGGGCGCACTCCAGACTTGTTGATGACGTGGCCCAAAAACAAGAGCTCCTCATATGCGAAGCGGCACTTTTCTGGCTTTAACGTGAGTCCGGAGGTTTTCATTGCTTGAAGAACTGTTTCAAGGCGCCGCAGGTGTTCTTCGAAGCTTGAGGCAAACACAACGACGTCGTCCAAATAGACGAGGCAAGTCTGCCACTTCAAGCCTGTCAGTACTGTATCCATGACGCGTTAGAAAGTCGCAGGTGCCGAGCAAAGACCAAATGGCATAACCTTGAACTCGAACAGTCCGTCTGGTGTTATACAGGCAGTCTTCTCCCGGTCCCTCTCGTCGACTTCAATTTGCCAGTATCCGGTTTTGAGGTCCATCGACGAAAAATACTTTGCGTTGTAGAGTCGATCCAAGGCATCGTCAATCCGTGGGAGGGGGTATACGTCCTTCTTCGTGATCTTGTTGAGGCGACGATAATCGACGCAGAAACGTAGGGTTCCATCCTTCTTCTTCACTAACACCACAGGGGACGCCCACGGACTCTTGGACCGCAGGATGATGTCGTTGCGTAGCATTTCGTCGACTTGTTGCATTATGGCCTCGCGTTCGCGCGCCGAAACTCGGTACGGGCTCTGACGGAGTGGGCGGACATTTTCGTCGGTTATGATGCGGTGCTTGGCGAAAGGGGTTTGTCGAACTTTTGACGACGACGAGAAGCAGTCCTTGTATATTGCAGGAGCAGCGCTTTTAGTTCTTTCTTATGCCAGGGAAGGTTCTGATTGAAGTCGAAAGTTGGTTCACGTATTATAGTCGTCGTTGCAGGTGCACTGGAATCCATGAAGGCGAAAGCACTGCTGGCTTGTACTATTTCGTCGATGTAGGCGACCGTGGTGCCTTTGTTAATGTGCTTGTATTCGGGGCTGAAGTTCGTGGGCATCACCCTTGCTTTCCCTGCACGTAGCTCAGCTATGCCTCTAGCGACGCAAATTTCACGGTCGAGCAGTAAGTGATGATCGCCCTCGATGACGCCCTCCATGTCTGCAGGCACTTCGGTACCGACGGAAATCATTACGCTGGAGCGAGGCGGAACGGTGACTTGTTCTTGAA
Organism: Dermacentor silvarum; assembly: GCF_013339745.2. NCBI lineage: Eukaryota > Metazoa > Arthropoda > Arachnida > Ixodida > Ixodidae > Dermacentor > Dermacentor silvarum. The sequence continues at coordinate 73,561,910 of NC_051156.1, forward strand.
GCACATTCAAGGCATGGTAACTTATGCTTGTAGCCGGTGGTATCGCGTTGTGCGTTCAAAGCGTTATCAACTTGGACCTTAAGTCGATGACTGCACCGTGTTGATTTAGAAAGTCCATGCCTAGGATGACATCCCTGGAGCAGTGCTGCAGGATTACGAAGTTTGCCGGGTAAGTGCGGTTGTTCACCGTGACTCGCGCTGTGCAGATTCCAGTCGGCGTTATTGGGTGGCCTCCTGCTGTCCGAATATCGGGTCCTTGCCAGGCTGTTTTCACCTTCTTCAACTTGGCGGCGAACGCGCCACTGAAGACGGAGTAGTCGGCGCCAGTGTTGACGAGAGCGGTGACGTTATGACCATCGATGAGCACGTCTAGATCGGTAGACCGGCGTCTGGTGTTGCGGTTAATTCGTGGCGTCGGATCACGGCTGCGTCGGCTTGCTCTGCTGCTGCTACGTCGCGTCGGAAGGTCTTTCTGCGGCGAAGTGCTGTCAAGACTGTTGCTAGGCGGCATGCTGATATCTCGTCGTGATGATTCGCGAATCGTCGTCGTCGGCGGCGGCGGAGGATCTTCGGCATTGCGTCGTACAGCAACCGCACGTCCATCGGTTGCTGCCTTTAGTTTCCCGGGTAAGGGCTCGGAGATCGGCCCCGGGTGGGACCGGTGTACTGACGGCGATGCGGTGAGATGTAGCGGCCCGGTGACGGCGAGCGTGAGGGTCGTCGTGGTTGCCACTGGGCTCCGGCGAGGTAGTCGGCGATGTCACGTGGTCGCTCGCCAAGCTGTGGACGCGGCGCGTTGACGGCAAAACCTCGTAGGCCCATCTCGCGGTATGGGCATCGGCGGTAGACATGGCCGGCTTCCCCGCAGTGATAGCAGAGCGGGCGGTGGTCGGGGGTGCGCCAAATGTCTCTCTTCCTTTGGTAGCTGCGCTGGGCGACGGGCGGGCGTGCTGGCGGCGGCGGCGGTGGACGACGGAACTGCGGCGTTACGGGGCCCTGGCGCGAGCGCGGAGGGGGGCCTTGACGACGGGCGACGACGGCGTAGGTGATGGCTTCCGGCTGGGGTTGCGGTGATTCGGGAAGTCCTAGCGATTGCTGGATTTCCTGCCGCACGATATCGGCGATGGAAGCAACTTGAGGCTGCGACGACGGTAGCAACTTCTGCAGCTCTTCGCGTACTATCGCCCTGATGGTGTCTCGTAGGTCGTGGGAGAGTCCTTGGACTTCGGCGTACTGTGGCGTCGAACGGCGATTGTATTGCTGATTGCGGATACCCAGTTCTTTCTCGATCGTCGTAGCCTCCGAGAGACAGTCTTGGACTGTCGTTGGTGGATTCCGCACAAGTCCGGCGAATAGCTTCTGTTTAACCGCATGAGCATGCGAACTTTCTTGTCTTCTGGCATAGCGGGGTCAGCGTGCCGGAATAATCGAGTCATTTCTTCAGTGTACATACCGATGCTCTCATTCGGGAGCTGTACACGGTTTTCCAGGAAGGCTGCAGCTCTTTCTTTACGGACGACGCTAGTGAAGGTGTCCAGGAATGCGGCTCGGAAGAGGTCCCAGGTTGTTAGTGCACGCTCCCTATTCTCGAACCAGGTTCTGGCGCCGTCTTCAAACGAGAAGTAAACATGGCGCAGCTTGTCGTCCCTGTCCCACTTGTTGAACGTAGCGACCCGGTCGTATGCCTCCAGCCAGCTTTCGGGGTCTTCACATGGCGAACAGCGGAAAGTCGGCGGCTCCCTGGGTTGTTGCATCCCGATTGCAGATGTTGGCGCAGGGGCTGTCATGGTAGCTGCTGCCGAGGTCGTGACTTTCGTCCTCTTGGTCTTCTCGGGAAGAAGTCCGTACTCCGGGGGTTGGTTTTGTCGCCTGAGGCTAGCTCGATGCTACGGGACAACGTTGGTACTCTCTTCGGGGTTCGGGCTTGGATCACGGCTTTTCGGGGGCGTCCGCTGCATGGACACAAAAGCACCTCCAACAGATGTCACGTAGTAGTGACGCTGAAGTAAACATACGTAAAACTGTGTATGACGAAACTGATTCTTTATTGGGTGAACCTGTGCCCACAAAAGCAAGCTACACTCAAAGCACAACGAAAGCGGCGAACACAGTCGGCGGTCGTCGAAAATCTGATCAGCGGCGAAACGCGTCGGTTTTTATACCTGTGTCATCGAAGGTTTCAGATTAATCCCTGATGCCCACGTGTCTTCCAGAAAGTTCTAGACAATTCGCGTCGGTCATACAATCAGATAACATAAGCGTCGGTGAAAGTAGACAACGGGAAGAAGCATCGATAACGTTCTAGAAACTTCTGATACAGGCGCGTCCTGCGCCGAGCGATATTTGTTAGCCGGTGGAAAGCGGCCACCGGTGAAAGATAAACATGTATACGTGTCAGTATGAACTACCTCGTGCGAGTGACCCTCTAGAATGTATCAGCATAGAGTAACATACGGATTACAAGAGTGGCCACTCCAGCCTAAAAGCGGCCGAGCTACGCAGCTTCATGCCGCCCGCTAGAGGACAACACTCCCTGTCTCCAAGGGAACGTGCGTACTAGCTATCTACTGTAGTAACTTTTCTATAGTGCACTATACGTCTACTTGTCTATGTGGCTGTAGACGTAGACGTTATCAACAGGATCAGCCGGCCATGAGCAGTGGATGATAATACTAGCGTATAGAATGAAGCATAACGTATCGCTACACACTATCGGCCATGGTGTGATCAGGCAAGGTGACGCTACAAAAGATGTGCGATACCGTCTGCGTGGTCTTTGCTGGGTTCGTCTGCCAGACATCTGTCTGCTTGGCTGCTGCTTGGTAAGAAGGCCTTCATTACGTTCTTTTATCCCTTCATTACTTTCAAAATTGCTTATGTGTTTGTCACTTCAGCGGTAAGTTGACATTTGTCACATTGTGCTGTTCGGCGCAGAGAGCTTTTTGTGTTCTTCACTTCGCGCATGATGTTCGTGGATTACTTCACATTGTGTAAGAAACAGCAATGAGGAATGCTGCGCAGCACGTTTGCGAGAAAATCGTTTCTCGGCGCGAGACAGTGAGTTGGCACACGCCGGTGTACGTAGTGTGAATTCAATGCACGGGTGTGCAATTGTGTGAAAGAAGGCAGTTATGCTTAGTATAGTTATTCCTGGTGTGCTCAGATTGATTGAAGCCTTTGTTACGAGCGCAATTAGAACTTGCGAATTGAGGAGAATGTTTGTAAGCTGTGGCTACGACGTATTCTGAATAAACACTCCTGCCTCAGTAGCGCATGCATGGCACCGAAGTTGCTTTTTTTAAACTGCGACAATTGCACGTGACGCTTTTCGCGAAAGGGCGATCTGAAGTGCGTAGGTGAAAATTTGTGCGAAGCGCGGAGAGAAGACATAACCCATACTTTTTTTTTCAGGTCATGCCAACCGTAGTCAAGTACTACGGGAATTACGGCTGTGTTGCAAGGTGCAGTAACAACGGCAGGACACGAAGAGAGCGTGGTTGGCTGACAACTGCAGTGAGCAGCCTTCATTTCTTGTTTGCTGTGCAGCCCGAAACTACCACTTAATAAGAAAGGTTAGGCTTCAAAGGACGAGCGTTGTTTTCCTCTTTAATGCTAATGCCGTCTTCTGCAGTTTTACTGTTCTGTGGGGTTTTTCATAATATTGCCTGTTTATTCCTTTTGTGCAATTTATTCTCAACATGTGGCAGCTGTATTGGCATGTCTCTCATTGTGCAGTGCACCCATCTTTTTGTGCTTGCGTTCATCGAACGTTGCGAAAAAAAGTGTGCATGACTGAAAAATAAAGTTTAGTCTCTTCCAACACTTGTCATGTTTATTTAAAGTGCCTGCATAAACACACAGTAGCATCGTGTGCTTGCTGCTCTGGCGGTACAGCTTACACGAAGCTACTCGATGCATGAAAGCAACGCATTAAAAAAATCGAAATATAGCCTCCAGGACGAGCACTCGCACGAAAGCGATCTTGGAGGCCGTGTAATTTTTCTAATCAGCAGAAGATAGCCTTCGAGATTATTTTTCCTGCGGTCGTAATCTCTGAGTCTGTGTAGATTCCACACACCCGCTAGGCGCGCTGCGAACCAAAATCGGCCGCACTGGCCTATGGAAGTGTCCTCTCTTATCCTTGTATGTTACTCTATGGTATCAGCTTGTAATCTTTCGCCTCAATGTCGGCACTCGCGGCAAAAAAGTGCAAAATTTAATAATTCGCTCCATCTCCGTTTGTCATCACAAATTTGTAGCAGTCCAAACGAAAAACCGATACATTAAGCAACAAAATGTTCCTTACTTTATTTGTTGTATTTTAAAGTATTCGATTGAGGGAAAGTGTAGGTGCAACGATACACCGCATGTGCCCCGTTCACATTGGATGGAGGATAGAAAGATAACGCCCAAAAGAGGAGGCACGCCCTTGACACGCCCGAGAAAGGCGTGGCAAGCGGCTCACGGCAAGCGCGCAGATAGACAGCAGGACAGTGATGGTATTGCTAAATTGCGATAACACGTTGATAACAATACGCGGCGCTGGCGCATTTTGTTGCGCAGTGCTCTGTGCTTGAAGCGCGGAAGCACTGTGCCGCGCATGGTGTGCTCATGTCATACGCGGCTTTATCTCGACAGTTCTTTTTGCCTGCTATTTTTGCACGTTCCTTGCTATCTCCGTGCACTGACTGCCATCGAGCAAAGTCAGGTAAAACTCGTGCGAACGAGAAACTCGGCGCATCCTGCATAGCACCCCTGGAGACCAGCATTTGCAAGGCACTTGAGAACTTCGTCTAATCGATGAAGATGTTGGCTGAAGTTAGACGAAAAGATGACAGTATCGTCCAGATAACAGAGGCAGCTCTTCCATTTTAGTCCACGAAGTACGTTATCTGTCAAGTGCTCAAATGTGGCGGAAGCGTTACAAAGATCAAAAGGCATCACGTTAGATTCATAAAGTCCGTCTGGTGTAGCGAATGCGGTCTTTTTTTGTCAGTCTCGTTCATCGGAATTAGCCAATAGCCTGATCGAAGATCAAGGCTGGAGAAATACTCCGCCCATTGCAGTGTGTCCAAAGCGTCGTCAATTTGAGGTATTGGATATACGTCCTTGCGTGTGATCGTATTGAGCGCTCGATAATCGACGTAAAAGCGAATGGAGCCATCTTTTTTCTTTACCAGAACCACGTGAAAGCCCAGCAGCTAGATGAAGGTCGAATTATCTTCCGAGCAAGCATGTCAGCAGCCTGTTGTTCAATGACCCTCCGTTTGGACGGCGAGACACGATAGGGGCGTCGTCGTATGATAGCGGAACCATCGGTTTCGATGCGGTGCGTAGCCACAGAAGTTTGGCTCAACACAGGAGAACAGCTATCGAAACAGGCTTTGTGCTTCGCCAAGACCGCCAGTAAGACTTTGGACTACGCGGCCGTTAGGTCAGAACCAAGAACGGCTGGGGAAAGGAAAGAATCATCCAAACCTAAGGTTGACGCCGGCGATGGGAAAGGACAAAGCGTGACTATAGAGGTAGGTTGAGTGTCGGCGAGGGTTGCCACAGTCATCCCTTTGGGCAGCATCACAGGATCTGGGGTCGTGTTGCAGCCAGACAGAAGGGCGCGTCACGTGAAAACCGAACGAGACAGGCGGCAATGAGGATTCCGCGAGAAGTAAAGCGGGAAGAAAGGGCGACTAGAGCGTCTCCGTCTGCGATCTGGCTGGATGTTACGGCTACAACGTCTTCGTGACCAAGACGCAGGACGTAGTCTACATCGATGGCCAAGTTCACGCATGAAGGTGAAGAGTCCGTAACAGGTGCAAGTGCTGTATCAGTGATATGGACAATTTCCTCTCTGAATGAAATGACGGCTGAAGCAGAATGTAGGAAGTTCAAACCTAGGATAAGTTCATGGATACACGTTGGAAGCACGATAAACTCAATGTGGTGGCGATTGCTGTTCATGAGAACACGAGCAGTACACTGTCCGTCGGGGTGAATGAATGCATTATTAGCAACACGCAAAATAGATCCAAGATAAGGTGTTTTTACTTTCCGGAGCCGTGAACTCAGATCACTACAAAGAACAGAAACGGCGGCACCGGTATCGATGAGAGCTGACGCGGGAACACCTTCAACAGTTAGATAAAGCATGTTGGCCGGGCGAACAGGAGGAATTTCTGAAGAGCGATAGGAAGCAGTTTCCCCTCCAAAAACTGCAACAGCTAGTTTTCCGAGTACTGGTCGGCAAGATGGGAAGTGGGGCGAAGCAGCGATGGAGAGCGCCGGTAAGGCGAAGGAGAACGACGTCTGGTCGAACGGAAACGATGAGGCAGATTGGGAGCAGCTGGAGGAGACAGGGAGCGCTGCTGAGGGAACGAGTACGAACCGAGATAATAGGAGTCTGGTCGGCGAGTGCGGTCTCTCTCGTGCTGAGTCTTTGTCTTTAATCTTGCTGGCGACGGCGGCAGAAGCGAGATATATGGCCGCGTATACTACAGTAAAAACTAACCGGGCGAGGTGGACGCCACTGAGGGTAGGATGGCGCCGCAAGTGCTCTGGTTCCCATCGAAGCCAAATGTTCATAGGTAACGTCAGTAGGCACGGAGGTCACGGTAGGGGTGGGTAGCGAAGCTACATACGCGTAGGTAGGTGAGGGGCGCGCTACCGGAGCAAGATGCGTCGTGGGTGTAGTCATCGCGGTCAACTCCTGCTTTACGACCTCGCGCAAGTCGAGGGTGGGGGTTGGGGTTGGGGCACAGGCAGCAGGTGAACGCCTCAGGTCTAGTATTTGAAGCTCTTCGCGGATGATGGTGCGGATGAGAGCATGTAGATCGGAAGAATGGCGAACCTGAGGATCGCTGCTGTCATGTTGAAGACGAAGAGACTGCATCTCGTCCAGGCGCTGGCACGTGGCAGTGATGTCTTGGACAGAAGTCAGATTTTGCACGATTAAGGCGTTGAACGCGACAGGCCCAATGTCTTTTAATATGTGTCGAACGCGTCCGGCTTTCGTGATGCTAGGGTTTGCACGGCGGCACAGAGCCAAGACATCCTCTATGTATGAGGTGTAAGACTCTTGTGGAAGTTGGAGGCGCGTGCCCAGCATCTGCTTAGCGACTTCTGCACGGCCAGACGAGGAAGCTAAGATTTGCCTCCGCTTGGTGGTAAACGTGGACCAATCCACGATGTCGGATTCGTGATTGAAATACCACGTCTTTGCAACACCGGTCAAGTAGAATGCGACGTGCCTCAATTTCTGGGTGTCATTCCACTTATTCCAAGAACTCACGTGGTCGTAGTTGTCGATCCAATCGTCGACGTCACCACCGCGGAGTCCCGCAAAGACAGGGGTATCACGTTGAGGGCACGTCACAGTCCAAGAGGGCACCGCAGGCAGAGTCGTTTGTGTGGTAGGGTTAGAGGCGCCGGAAGAGCCGGGGTTGGAAGTGTCCATCGTTGTAGGGGTAACCGGGCACAGGCCGCGACCGGAACGTAGCTCCAGGGAGGACGGGAACGCGAGAGGACGTCGGAGTCTTAACGTACCTCCACCACTTTATAAGACCGAGACCGACAAAGCTGTCAAGCGCTTTTTATTCCAAAAAGGAAACGCCCAGCTCATGCGCGAAGAAGTAGAAGAACAGGGAAGATGATGATGGCTATGTACAAATGAAAACGACGAAGTATGTTAATAGTGCTTACAAATTTTTTTTTCTATTTCAGCGGCTATTCAACATACTTTCATTGTAAAATAAAATTATCAAGCCACACAGCCATGTTTTATAGCACTGACAGCGTCCAAAAGTGGAATTAGGAATGTGAGTGCTACTAATCAGTTTGATAGCTTCGTATTTCGGCTAAACAATTGTTTCGTTACCTCTTGCGACCTAAACTTTTGGCAGATGCCTCCAGACTATGCTAACTTCGAGTCGAAAGCCTAGATATTTCAATTTGGTATGTATGATGAATTCCGTGCTACGTTTTCGGAAATGTCAGTTGACACCAGCAGGGCCGAAAGGGTTAATGCAAATGTGTATAAGAGAACCGCGGATTTGTTCAAGAAGTAATAAAGCCAGGGACTATGGTTATATTTATTGTAGTTTCGTAGAACATTACCGCCGTCCACTGCAATGATGTGCAAAGTTCGCCACCATTACGCAATGACATCAACATGATGACATGACAACGACGGTGGCCCAACGACGAACAAACCATCACTTGCATGAAATACCTACTTTCATGACCAGAACATTATCCGTGTTCGTCATGTTTGCTTTGCGTGTCACTATATTGCAAGAAATGTGGCGGTGTTGTAAGGTGCCTAAAGGTGCCGGCTGGTGCCTAATGACTGTCCCAATAAATGAATTCAGAGCAATAGCTTCCACTGATGTCTTGTATGTTTGCGAAACAATAGAGCTCTAAATCATTGCACACATTTGCGGCAGAAAACTCAGCTTCACAGTTATCGCATATATTCTGTTCACTTAGTACAAGTCCATCTACAAATTTTAGCGCGCTGCAATCTTAACGATGCGGCTATTTCGTACGGCTGGCATTGTTCATTGTGTTGTCTCTTTATTACATAAGTATCGGTGCGTTAAATGCCACACAACATATGCACTGCTGGGCACAGCGATTCAGGATACCTAGAGAAAATGGTTCTATAAAAACTTCAGTTTATTCGCACAGGCATGCAAGAATAGAATTTTTAACTTAGATACACTTATTCGATTGTTGCAGAGAGTGCGCGACGCGTGACGTCTGTTCTACGGTAAAGTGCGTTCTATATATTGCGCGATTCTGAAAGATTTCTGACTTGGAAACTATTTTGGCCATACGAAAGAGTAAGTAATAATATTCCCGTCACGATAGTTTTAATGCGATATAGCATTACTGCTGATAACTTTTTTTCACAATGGGAGGATTTCTGCCATAAGCCACGTTGGCGAATTATGTTGTGTTTCATATGGCTATTCTGATAAATTTTCAGACATCGACTACCGAAAACGTAATCCTACATCACGATATTGAAAGTATGTTTCACCATATCATGATTTTGATACTAATATTTCCTATTGCACGTGTCTTTGCATCGCTCCTTCGTTCCTCACTTCATTTTCCTGGAATTAGTGCCGATACGATATGTTTCGTGCTGTTATATCTTTTACTGAATCCTTAGTCAGGGATGCCATAATCAAGGTAGATAGTGGTCTTAGAGTTAAAGTGCAGCTTAGCCCACGTGACCCGCTAGACCAGTGTGGAAATTATCCGAAATGGACGTTTGATCTAATAAGATACGTGCAACTACATGTGTCATAATTGAATAAATCCTGTTACTATGAGCGCTTATAGTCCCTTAGCCTCACGTTTTAAGAAGTTAAGCTCCTACTGAAGCAGGTCTGTATGTCAGTCGTGGGCTCGATACATGGCGCAGCGGTATGAATGCGATCTAACCTCCCACTGTGTGTTTGTTCCTGGCAGCGGCACCAAACAAATTGTTTAATGCGAAGGTCCTTCTTTCACTATTTTCGCCGTTGTCATTTTCGGCGGTCGGATTTTAACCACCCATACAAAAGATCTGACCCAAAGGGCGCGTGCACTCGTGCAATCGAGTTCGACAAAAAAATTCACTCATAGGCACTCGAAGAACAAGGTATCCAATAATACAGGTGCATATAATGACAAAATTATAAGGTATTGTGCATGCAATACATCACACGTGGGAAATGAAGAGGCTGATCGGCTGGCTTCAACTTGCAATCATAACGACTGGGCTTGCCCTGAAATTTTGTGCAAGTTTGGTGGCGCTCGTTTGCTGATTCGTCACCACCTACTCAAGCAGTATATCCCGACCAGCGCGTTGCAAGTGGAACGTTCCCACCCCGTGTTCGCGGTCGAGGCCGGCCTCGTCGCGCTAGAGCGCAACTCCTGAAGCTAAGGGTTGGCTGTGGGAACGTGTGCGAACGTTTATACAGACGAGGACGTGAGGCCTGTCCATCGTGCACGTCTTGCCGTTGCTGCGAGACACTCAGCACCTGATATTGGAGTGTCCCGCTTTCAGTGCGCAGCGCGTGTCACTAGTGAGGGACTATCATCTCATTGGCCTGCGGTGTTGGACACTGGACGAATGTTTGTAACCCAGTGGTTGTGCGTCTAGACGCGATCAGGCTTATCGCGCTCTCCTTACTTTTCTAGAAGCAACGAACTTAGGTACACGTTTGTAGCCCAGAAACTATTTCTTCTACTTAACATTCTTTAGTAGCGTTACCTGCAGTGACGGGCCCTGCTGTGTGTTACCTGTACTTTGTGTTGTACTTTAATCTTTGAGATTTGTCATCTCGCTCTTTCTTTCCTCTTTCCTACCCTCCCTGCTATTTTCCATTTCTATGTTTCTGCCACCTCTTTTCTGAAGAGTAGGCAGGCGTTGTGCCCCTTCCGGTGGTAGTTGCGAGCCATGCTTCTCACTTTCCCTTTCCTGTGTATAGGTTTTCAAAACAAATAATAATAATAATGACAATATTATCAAGAAATTGTGGCAATGGTCCACGCTGTGAAGGTGGTTGGACAGCGAAGCTGTAAGCGACACCCACAACAATTACCCATTGTGACGTCACTTGAATTCACACACGTGGCTCTACAAAGAGTGAAACCAGAGACAAGTGAAACGTACTTAACCACAGCCTTTATTACTTCACAGCGACATTATATTCACGCTGTTCTTTTGGGTGTCTGTACTGAACGAGTTGCTTGACCATAGCGACGTCACTAAGTGATTTCTGTGCTGTTGGGAGTAGCTTACGCAACTGTAATCTTTACCGGCAAACACACGCGTGAGATGGAACGTGCTTCGCATTATTCGTAAACCTCGTTAGCCTACATTGCACTGTCTGCACTTCACACGAGGGCTTTGAATGACGTCAACCCCTTTCGAAGCAGCTGCAAACCGAATCTTTACCGCAACGTGGCGGAGGTTGTTCCCATTGTTCACACGCGCCTTATCATACATCATGTGGTTTTGATGCTTGTTTTGTGGTTTTCTTTTGAAAACGAGTGCTGAGCTGTATGCTGTATGCCTGATTTTAAAGGAGATATGCTTGCACTAGTTGCTCAAGGCTAAAGACACAGCGGAGCTGATCGGTTCCTAGCTGGTCATGGGTATACGAAGTGTATAAGCATTTCCTCGTGGTCCGTGGCATCGGGGAACGCCTCGCGAAGCACTTGGAGTCCGAGCACACGTAGGGGAAGTGGGGCGAAAGCTTTTCACAGTGTATGAGCGGTGCCCAGCAGATGAAACGGCGGTATGACGTCACAGCGCATGTGCAGTACCGCGCAGATGATGGGAGCTCGGCCTAGCCGCCGCCAGAGGAGCCTGCTGCAGTCACGGACACCGCGAGCGTTCGGTGCTAATAAGGGGAAACGGAGAAGTGCGGTTGACGTCGGCAGCACCTCTGAGCGTTGCCTCGTTGGTACCACTACAATTTTTTTTCTCTCTCCTAAGCATAGCGAGCGACGCGCGCACTCTCTCGCTGTCATTTTCTCTTTCTCGCTCCCCAGCATAGCGCGCGACGCGCGCACTTTCTCTCGCTGTAATTTTCTCTTTCTATTCAATTTTAGCCTGGCGTGTTTTCCTTACACGAACGACACGAACATTTCCTTGGCTGGTAGAAGTATACAGCTTCGCTGTAAAAACAGAGGAGCAAATAGAACAGTTGTAGACATTTGGTTTGAATTCATAGATGACGTCCGGGGAGTACGCGAGTACAAAGTTGTTACTTAGGCAAACAGAAGGTGGGACATCACTCTGCCTGTAGGAGAATTTCGTCTCGACAGAAGGTTAGTTATCTCGCAAATCAGCGGCGAAGGAACTTGGCTTCACGCAGTTTAAACAGCTGTTCTTCTGCACCATCCCAAACTATGACCCATAGTTTGCGCAGTTTAGGATATATCGCTTTACTTGACTGCCGAGAGTGCTCTACGATGCTGTCGAATCACCACAAAATATAGCTAGCGCTGTAGTGCACGAGATGCGCAAACCAATATCGTCGCCGCGGTAAGCACAGGATGGATACTGCAACCAATCTTGAAACCAGCTTTCATAATATTCCCGCCCCGTCAGGTTAGCACACTTGAAGACGATTTATAATTTCAGTGCCTGTTTTATCGATATAGCTTCATTATGCACTGTGACCATATCAGCTTCAGCCCCTTTAGCGATTGAACTGGGATCTTCGCGCTGCCTTCTGTTGAAGCACCAGCGTATGTCCGCTATTCTATGAGCCATGAATTCCAACATGCAATATACGAATTGCATAGTCATTTTTACACCATACGTGACGCAATTAAAAAGCACCTTGAAAATGCGGTTCGCTGTGACCACACTTGAGCCTTTCCTGCAGTGATGTCTAAAATAAAGACGGCTGTCAGCACTTTTTTGGTGTCTGTCGCGTTTCAATCGGATCAATTTGAAGAATTTTGACTGGTTTTTCCACACTAAGGACACTCTTGGAATAATACTAAACGAAACGTTATTCATATCATTTCCATTGGGATCAGGCCACTGGCCGGCCCCACTGGCGGACTCTCGTCGCACAAATACCGCTTCGTCAATAAAGGTGGCTTACACGGATTCATCGTCATGAACATCGGAGGTTGTTATGCGTCTATTATGTTCGAGAGAACAGTGAACATCTTGCTTGCCGTAATGTGGCATATGTGCGATTCTTACCCTGACATCATCTCGAGTCCGCAATTTCGCCACACCCCTCATTTGTCTTCAACGCGTGCTCGCATGCGTGACGAATACCATCGTACTACAAAGCCTCAAAGAAAGCCACTTCACTTCAGGCATACAATCTGAAACCGCGTCATTTGAAAATATCGAATCCATACTAACCCCCCTGAAACTTGGTTCCATTACCGAATTCCGTATGCCAACGATCATAGACTCCACACAATGGAGTAGATGATGATGTTTATTAGCATCCCCTTCTAACAGGACGGCGTCTAATAGACCCCTAGCCTGCTTGATTTATTCAGGTTTTATTATATATATCGCTGTCTAGCCGGTTGCCTATCTGTTGTAGATGTTAACTTTCGTAATTAAAACCTCTATCACTATACTGTTCCTTCACACACACTGGCAGTGACTGCGGTGTTATGAATGTCTTCGCGGCTTTTCATCCGCCAATTCTTTAATCGTCTCTTGCCTATCTCGACTGCTGCCCACCTAATATTTCTATCTTCTTTGAAAACCAACGCTTCTGGAAGGTGGACATAAACCTACGGGTCACGCTCTTTCAATATCTTCACATTCCATTATGTTGTGCCTAGTAGTTTCCACGCTTTTTTTTGCAGCACACACATGCCCCATGCTATGGGACATATTTGCTGCGGTATGTTTTGTACTCAGGCCGCCAGCTCTGGTCTTAAATAGCTAGGAAGTGCCCTTTGAATTATCATACAATGTTTTACTCCTTACGTCCTTTAATTTTTTTGCATCACCATGGCCTTTTTGTTACCATCCTTTGTATATAATTTGCCCATCTTTGTTTCTTTCAATTTCTTTTTTATGGCTCCTGGTTGTCTATTTGCACTCTCAATTACCTTGCACTTTCCGGAGTCCCCCACTACGGCGTGCCTCATAATCATATCATGGTTTGGGCACGTAAAACCCCAGAATTTAATTTAATTACCTTGCACTTCATTGCCAATTTTCTTGACCTCTTCTAGTCGTGTACAGACTATTGGGATACAGATATTTGCGCACTTTCGCCGGCGATATCTTTTTCATCCATGTTCCCCAGCCTTTCTTTATTACTAATATCTTAAGTACATCTTCGCTCCACTAGTTGTGTTGCGAGAGAAGGGCAGCGCGGTTTGAATCGCTTTGGCTCATGGTTATTCTTTAGTACCGGTGAAACACGGGCACTTTCGACTGCGGTCAAGCCCTATGAGGATAAAGCTTTTAGGTCTCGGTGAAGAATGCTAGCTTTGTTAGAAAAAAAATCACCTCGTTTATAAGAGAAATTTGTCTGTAGAAGGCAACCGCTTACTTCTGGTCGTACCTAGAATTTTGTGACAAGAGGTCTTGCGAGTCATGCATCATGACGCGTCATCTGGCCATATGCGTTTTTTCTAGGATCTTGCACCGCACTCACAAACAATTCTACTGGCCAAAAATGCGTCACGCTATGGCTACATACATCTGAAGTCGTGAGCAACGTCCGCGCTACAAACGTCCCACTGCTGCCCCGCCGGAACTTCACTATCCCGTCCCGCCTCGGATTTCTCCGTTAGAGTTTGTCGGAGCTGACATCTTAGGCCCTTTTCCGCGATCAGCCAATGACAACCGCTGGATTACTGTCGGTGTCGACTGGCTTTGTCGAAACGGCAGCGATCTCTACAGTAACAGAGGCTCACGTTTGGGACTTTATGCTACGGTTCATCATCTTGAGGCAATCGGTCCTCTCGTGTCAAAATCAATGATCGTGGCCGTCAAGTCGTCGCCGATGTATTTGAGGAGCAGCTCCGCTTTTCTGCTTCGCAGTTTCGTCAAGCCACTCCGGTCTCACTGAGCGCACTAGCAGGACTATCAGGAACATGCTTACCATGTACGTCGACTCTAACCACAAGAACTAGAATGATATCTTGCCTTTTAGGGGTGAAGCACCTTAGGGCCGATCCTTGTCCCTCCCTCATCGTCCGTCGTCCGTAGCTCTGGTTCGCATGGACGCCGCTAGGGGCGCTGTGGTGCACAAGGGCGTTCGTCCCCGACGCGCACTCTCTTTCGCTCTCGACCGTAACTCTGCTTTGCATGGAGTCCGCTAGGGGCGCTGCGGTGCAAAAGGGCGTTCGTTCCCGACGCGCGCTCTATTTCTCTCTTCAGCCATCGGTGATAACGGTCGCTTCTGATAACGGCGCGCCTGCTATGGATAAAAAGGCGAGAGTGGCGGCGCAACTGCAAGCGTAGTCGAGGGCTCGGAAAGCTGCTGCAGCACGGCGACGCAGACAACAAGCGGACCCAGAGCCTTGGACGCGGGAACCTGCAGCAAAACGCCAATGCCAGCAAGGGAACCCGGGGCTTAGGGCTCGCGAAGCTGCAGCAGCACAGCAACGCCGGCATGCGGACCCGGACCTGAGGGCTCGCAAAGCTGCAGGTGTACGGCAGCGCCGGCAATCGGACCCGGTGCTGAGGGCTCGCGAAGCTCGCGCTTGAAACGAGCATCGGCGCCACGAACCTCAGGTAGAGAACGCTTCCGGCGTTTTGCCGCCGCTTCCCGCGTTCTCGCCGCCTCTGGGTCCGCTTGCCAGCGTCGGTAGATTCACGGTTAACCCCCGATGCTTCGCCCACTCATCATCATTCACTTCGTGGATATGCGGTGATTTTTATGATCTACGTTTACAATAATGCGCTGCAAGAGACCACTGGTTTCAACCCCCATTACGTCAACCGTGCACTACTCTTGACACAACGTTTCTGTTTGTCAAGCAGGATCAATTTTCGCTTATCTGGACACTCTGTCGCGCTGCGGAAGCAAGAAGCATCACACGTCTCCGTACTTTTGTGTCACAATGCCGCTAAAAGGCTCGATCAAAGGCTCGCGACATCAGCACGTCTCGTACACAAAATGGTACATGTTGTGGCCGTGGACCCTACGTCGTAAGCGTGGCTTGTGCCAAAAGGTTTTGGCCCGCTACACCGGCCCTTCCGTCGTTCTCGCATGCCTGAGCGACATCACTTACGTGATATCCCGCCTCACGTCTACTGGTCTCCGCTATCACAAGACCGATGTCGTTCACGTCGCCTGTCTGAAGCGTTACCACCAACGTAAATCCGAATGACTCGTCAGGTGGGTATCGTCTACAACGGGGAAATTGCTAGGTTACATTGGGTGACGGCTGAAAGAAGAGAACGAGGTTAGTTTCGGCTCTGAGAGGCTCCCCCAGCTAAGTCTTCCCCTACTATCGTTCATCCTTTCGGCGTAACAGTATATATATGACAGTTACCAGGTTTTCGCCTGGCGTTGTTGACAGGAGTTCCAGTGGTCGAGTAGAGCACAGGAACAGAACGCGATCGTGGCGGCGACATGCAGCTGATGGCAGTGGCGTGACAGGTGTCAGAAAACGATCGAGTGGGCGGTTTGCTGACAGCGGCAGCATAAGTATGCGATGAAGCATACGCCAGCGGTGTAGCATAGATCAATGCTATGAAGGAGCAGGTGGTAGATGCCTGCATGCGCAGTTAATCGTACTTTTGGCAAAACTAAATTATATCGGCTACATGTCTGAGAACCCTTTGAGACAGTGACGTCACATGGAATGAATGTTCATAAATATTTTCCATAAAGTTCTGTATTTTGTGCACTCCATCAAGAAATTGCCGCACGTAGTGTCATCGGCAAACAGAAGGTTATCGGGGGAACACATGGCAGAATTCAATCCAGCACCCGAAAGCACCGCGTTCCGGGAACAACGGGTTAGATGTTACGCTATTTTTCTTCTTCCTTCGACAGTTCTGCGATTAAACCATCACTCCAGGCATCACCGTGAAGCCATTCGCCCCCTCAATCTTTATGTAGCGCGAGCACTTGTGTATTGTTTCCCGCTGACCGCTTCCTCCTAGTAGAGCGATGGTATGCTAGTGGGCTGTGAGAGGAGGCGACGAGAACGCGAGCGCACCTTCGCGCAAAGCGCGAGAACGCTTGCCAAACCGAAGTTCTGTGTTAAAAAGCTTCCTGAAAGCTGACTTTATGGGACTCGTGTTTTCTGAAACGTAGCTGAACAACGTCCGTGAACAAAGCAGGGCATTTTGTGAACTTGACGCGGTCGTTTGACATGTTATAAGCGCTCGCTCTCATAGACCCTTAAGTCTTCGACGCCGTGAGCGTCTGTTACGCTATACACACACACACACACACACACACACACACACACACACACACACACACACACACACACACACATATATATATATATATATATATATATATATATATATATATATATATATAGCGGTATTTTTTGCCAGAGCCCTCTATAAGAGAGAAAAGCCATAAAAGCGAAAGATGTTTGACACGGGCCTAAATCTATCATTGCGAAAGCTACTAGTAGCGCTATTCAGGGTGGTTGAAGGATACAGAATATGAACCACTAAATACAAGGGGTATTTGGCAGTTCCTATTTTGTACAAGCAAGTGCAAGGAGATTGCTCTGGCGCCCGGTGAATTGGCTTGTGCCTCATACATGCAGTGATTATGGAGGAGAAATTATACGTGACTCACTTGCCAGCTTGCCGATCACTTTTGCTGCACAAAACATCCACCATCATAATTTTACTCCCTGTGCTACGGGTGACATTTAAATGGTCAATTGGGAAGTAAAGCCTTGATATGTTAAATTCTTCGTCAGCTGAACTTGGGGCGGCTACGACAAACATTTATTAACGAAAGCATTTAAATGTTAATAAACGTTGTCTGGAAAACTCCAACTTCGTACCTATGCTACAGGAACCGGAAGCCCACAACTTCAGACAGCTGCCAATAGCTCGGCGGCAACATCACAGACCAGTGTTGCGATATGCTTATCCATATACAGGCGCAACACGAGATATGTTTAACTATTCTGGCTAAACCGCTCACCGTTCGCGCTCATATTTTTGAGTAGAGACATTTTAATAGCGCGTTCAAGGGTATTACTTGCCTGTACGAAGCCGCTTACTCCAGCGCCTAGCAGACAGTGCAGAATTTGCTGCACCGGAACCGTGGCGCTGTCTATCACAGTCAAGGTCAAACCATAGTATGCGGTTGAAATAAGGCCTGCGGAATGTATTGCCGCTGTAATGACAGACGACACTGTGGTTCTTTTGCCACATTTTCTGCACTTTCTGCTAAGCTCCGAAGTAGACAACGTTTATTTCGATTTATTTTGAACGAGACAAAAAAGTGCGCACATAAATGTGGCGATAAAAGGCATCCACCACGAAATGAACTATTTGAAACATGACAGCGAACTAGTGTGCAGTTTGGTAGAAATAGTGATATATAGCAGGCACTCATTTAAGCAACATATCGTTTGTTATTTACTATTCTACTTTCATTTACGGCAATACGGTAAATTAATGCCTTCATTTGTATCACTTTGTACGGTATAATTGCTCGTAGATCTTACACGAACATTTCAAATGCAAACTTAATAGGCATGGGTCCTAAGGATATATTCGTCGTTTCCGACATCCATCATTGATGTAACACACTAAAGCGAGCATACTTTCATGCACCGATCTTACGTGCACAACATAGTTTCAACAAGACGAGATTTTGATACTGAGCGGCAGTTCATCCATGCTGAGCACATCACGATGAGCAGTAGCCAACAATTGCCGCATAGTTGTGGCTTGTCCTGGAAGAGATCGTAGAACACATGCTCCAGGGTAAACATTAATGCTACATAACCTACAACAACTTGAATGAAATACCCCGTGACTTGCAATATACACGGCTTACAAGTACCAAAAGGCACATGTAGGCCTATCACTGCAACCGAAACACTGGGCCATTTTGTCGTACCTTTTCAGCTAAAACGTTCTTCATGCCACCACCAGATTAATATCGCATATTTATGCACACACCACTGCGATTTGCAGCGATGCGAGCCAGTCACGCGGTCTGTGAGTGGGAACCGCGTAACATGCAGCTCCAGTGTCTCAAGTTTTGCACGCTTTCGGTGCGGTAGTTTCCGAAGTTTTCAGTGGTAAACACTGCTCTGTATTTTGGAGTTTTGTCAGTGATAAACACTGCTTCGGTTTTTGTTTTTAGCCGGCGTAGGAGCACCCGTGCGCAGTTTTCTCTCCCCTTTTGTCAGGGTGCCTACCCACAGGGTTTGACGGGATTCATGAGGCGCGAGCTCCTTTCCCAGTGCGATTCGCCCCTAAGGAAAGCCGAGTGTCGGGCCGGGGTCGCCTGTGCCCATTTATGATAACCGGTGGGTAACTGGCAGCCGCATGGTCTTGAACCCGCGACCTCCCGCAGCCGAGGCGGACACTGCCACGCAACAAAGCTGACACCACACAGAGACGAGTCGCGTCTTACTAGCTTCTGCTCTAAATTATGTAGCCGGACGACTGTGCTGCATGAAGCAGCTCTTTGATCTTCATAATCTCTCGCGGAGCCGCAGATGGCGTACGAAAGCCACCCACTGTATTTGGCCATCGAAAGAAAGCCTTCCAAAGTTGGCGCGAGGGCGACGAACCGACACCGAGTCTCAGAACAGTTTGAGGCAATTGACGGCCATGTTCACAGGGACAGCTGCTCCCCTACGTCCCTATCCTCGGCATGGTTGACTGGCTGACTACCCGAAAGAAAAAAAAATCGTCAGAACCCATCTCACGATTAAAAGAGTGACAGCATTGCATTGAATCAAAATAGCAACAGGCGGACTGCAGCAGGGGGACTCCTCTTCCGTGCTTCACTAAGAGCACTCGGTGATATTTAGCGGCGCCTACACGAAGCCATTGCTTGGCCTTTGAATTGAATCACGTGCCGGTGCGTGCGAACGCTGCGAAACGCGTCACACGGCCAGCGGGCTTCTATTCTCGAGCTTCTTTCTGGACACTCTGCTCCGTATAGTGGCGCTGCCAGAAAATCCGCGCGTGGCCTCGGAGATGAAAAGCGTGGCGCGCCGGTGCAGGCGAATGCTGAGAATCGTTCCGTCGCCTTCCGCACACCCAGTGGCACATACTCAGTGACCCAAGTTGGTCAGAAGTCCATTGAAGACAGGCACAAACCAATGAAAGACCAATGAAAAGCGGCACATTCCACGTACATTTGCGGCACAGCCTGCTAAAGCGTCGGCTTGCTGACCTTGAGGAACAGTTGTGACGTGGGTCCGATTCAGCTCAGCGTCGGATAAGTTTAAGGTACCTTTTCTGTCATTGTAGAGCGGCGGATTATCAGTGGAACATATCTGATTGCCCAAGTTGGAGTCAAAGACGTTCGTTGAAGGCTGCACGGCACCTACTGCGACATACCCCGTGACCAACGTTCGCATCAAAGAGTTTCATTCAGATGAGCGCAGACCGAGAGTCACATACCCAGTGCTCTAAGTGGGCGTCAACGAGTGATCGCACAACGGTACCTACACAGTCCCGCATCTACATTGACCTATGTCGGCGGAAGACAGGTTCCTTGATGAACGGCACATATGAATACATTTCCGCATACTCATTCACCGAAGTTAGTCCTACGGTTCATTTCGAACCCTATTCCCCCAGCACAGTAGCCCAATGAGCTGTTATTGACCCCCCTCCCCAGTAACACACGTGGGCGTGAAACAGTTCGATACATACATACATAGAGAGACAGCCTAGGGAAACTGCGTGAAGTTCCTTAATAATGCTAACGGATCAAAATATCGCCTAAACAATGACATCGCAAAAAACAACGTTTCTTTAACCATGCAGTTAGAAGTTGCTATGTGTAGTGAAACCTGTCTCTAGAAAAGTAAATCAAAATTGTGCGAAAATATTTTATTGCGCTTGGAATTGTTGGGGTATTTCACGCGCTTTCCGGGGCAGACTGTCTCACTTTATCTGCCTATCTATATATGTGTCTAACCGTTTTCTTGCCAACCTGGGACATGGGCCACTGCGCATGCGGCACTGCTTATGTGCAGCTTTTTAATGAACCTTTTTGACACCAACTTGTTTCACTAGGTGTGAGTCAGTGCAGGTGCGCCGCTTTTTAATGACCGTCTATGTCGTTGTGTGTGGCAACTATGTACATGGTGTTTCAGTGAACACTTTCAAAAACTATGAGAGGTTGTTTATGGCCTATACTGCAATTCTAGTTCATGAGCTGGTCTACACGAAGAGGTGGACATTACTTGCAAACAAAATTGAAATGCATAATCGACTAATTAACAGAAATTCCTCATTATGTTGTTAACTAATTACATAATGACACATATTGCACTTCACAAATTCTAGCTATGGAGTTCGCAAGGCGGATCCACACTGACCGAATTCTCAAGATAGCGCCTATTTTGCGATAATAATTCCCGAACTTTGCGGATCCATGCATTAAGGTTTCAGTTACTTTTGTGCATCAATGCATGACATGGCACCATAATGTAATTCAATACTTAATTTGTAAATTTTTGGTAATTATTCGATTATTCATTTCAATTGGTTGTGCAGGTAATGTCCACCTCTTGGAGTATATATATATATATATATATATATATATTGTGAGCGCTAACTGTGCAGTTCATCATCGTCTTCATGTGTATATACCCATCCTCATAATCATCATCATTTTGTCAGGTTGGTGTTCGTGGGCTATCTCGCGCTGTGTGACAATTCAAGAGCTCTGCCTTCGTCTCGGGCGTCATCTCACAAGTGGTGCAGCATGCGTTGATATCCCCGTCCTCTTGCTCTACCGCCCCCCCCCCCCTCTAGCTCTGCTCTGGTCGACGGTTGTGCTCGCCCACACCAGTCATGGCACAAACCACCGCATCCACTGCTGCCACCACCTCAGCTCCGCCTGCTGGGCCTATTTGGTCCGTCACCACACTGCAACGCGACCCTCAGGTTTTTTCTGGCCTTCGCGGCGAAGACGTGGAAGACTGGCTTGACCAGTACGACAGGGTGAGCACTTGCAACCATTGGGATCAGTCACACAAGCTCCGCAATGTTGCCTTCTACCTGAGGCAGGTCGCCCAAACTTGGTTTTTCAACCACGAGCGCGACTTCCCTGATTGGCCAGCATTTACTGCGCAGCTGCGACAGATATTTGGCACATCTGCTGGGTACTCCGAAGTAGCGAAACAGAAGCTCGCTACCCGCATCCAGGGAGCCGAGGAATCCTATACCTCTTAATTTGAAGACGTTCTGGCTCTCTGCAGTCGCGCTCAAAGTGACATGCCCGATGTGGAACGCATCCGCCATATCCTGAAGGGTATCAACTCCGTTGCTTTTCACGCCCTTGTTATTCAGAACCCCACTTCCGTTAGTGACATCATCACGACTTGCCAACGACTTGCCACGATTTGCTCCTTTCGTCTTCCACGCGCCTCCTTCGACGCTCACCGTACCGACAACGACGAATTGCTAACGCTCATCCGCATCATTGTGCAAGAGGAGCTTCACGGCCAACACCGCCATTGCGTCTTTGCGCGCTCCTCCTCCCAATTTGTGCGAGATTATTAAAGAAGACCTGGCATCCATGCCAAGTGTCACACATGCCGGGTCCCCTGCGCCTGTTTCTGCAACTCCTTACGCCGAGATTGCTTCGCAGCCTGCGGTCCCAGTTTCATCGGCACCTGCCACCGTTGTCTGCGACCACCTGGCATCGGTGGCAGCGAAGGCCCCCGTGCAACCACACGACTCTACCTGGCGCCGTTCCCACCCAGTATGTTTCTACTGTGGCATACGTGGGCATATCTCTCGTTTCTGCCACCGGTGCCAGCATGATGAACGACGTGGTTATTCCGCCTATGAGGAAGACTATGTGCCCAAATCGGACGCCTACGTTCCAGGACCCTATATATCCTCGTCACGTCGCTCACCCTCACCTCCGTTGTCCCAAAACATGCCCCGGTCCTCTCGCTCACCCCGTATGCGTTCACAGTCTCCGTTCCGCCGTACTTATCGCCCCTGCGTCCTGCCTCAACTTTCGACAACCATCCGGAAAACTAGACGCTGCAGTTTTTGGAGGAGAAACTGCTTGTTTGCGAACTATCCCAATTCCTCCTGCTCGCCCGACTAATTTACTCGCTGTTTGTGTGGAAGGTGTTTCCGTGGATGCTCTTATTGACACTGGCGCCGCCATATCTGTTATTCATCGCTACCTATGATTCCGTCGACGAAAAGTGCAAACTCCATATGTTGTTCCGGTCGTATGCGGCTCCAATGACAGTCCGATTTACCCTACCGGACAGTGTACTGCTCGTGTCCTCATCGACGGAGTTCGCCATCATATACAGTTCACTGTGATTTCGTCGTGCGCTCATGCGATCATCTTGGGCTGGGATTTCTTGTGAGCTGCATCTGCTGTCATTTCGTGCGGACAACCACTTATACATAATACGGACACCGAGCTCTCTGGCGCAGCCGATTCTTCGCCGCCCCACCTTGTCAAATTGGCAGATTTTATTCTTCCACCCAGCCAAGCCCATATTCTCACCATTAAATCTAGCGAAAATGTCGACGGCGACGCAGTGGTTTCCCCTTCTCAGCGCGGCATTTTTCGGGGAATCGCCATCGCTTCTTGTCTCGTGCGTTTCTCACGCGGCTGCGCCAGTCTTACCGCCTACAACACGACATCAGAGCCACTTCTGCTGCCGGAAGGGTCCACTGTTGCCACGATTAACGACGCAGCACCAGTATGTGTCGTCACTGCGTCGCCTGTTTCCTCCTTCGCCGAGTGTACGCCCACGGACGGTTCACCCAGTGCTCTTAGGGCCACTGTGAGTTCAGATCTGTGACCAACTCAGACTGATGCCTAGCTGCCCATCTTAAGAAAACACAAATCTTGCTTTGGCGTGTGTTCGGATGGCTTGGGTAAAACAACTGTGGCCGCTCATCACATCGAAACCGACGGATCCCGCGTCATTCGTCGCCGCCCTTACCGTGTATCGTCTGCTGAACAGAAAGTTATAGAAGATCAAGTCAACGACATGCTCGCACGGAACGTTATAAGGCCTTCCGCAAGCCCATGGTCGTCTCCTGTTGTCCTAGTTAAAAAAAAGGACGGTTCGGTACGCTTTTGTGTCGATTATAGGGCACCAAACAAAATTACCTGTAAGGATGTATATCCTATGCCTCGTATTAACGATGCTTTGGATACCTCACAAGGTGCCGAATACTTTTCGAGCCTCGACTTGCGTTCCGCATATTGGCAGATCCCGATGCATGAGCCCGGCAAAGAGAAGACGGCGTTTGCAATACCTGATGGGCTTTTCGAATTCAACGTAATGCCTTTTGGTCTGTGCAATGCGCCAGCCACAATTGCACGAACGATCGATACCGTGCTACGCAGCCTCAAATGGAAAACCTGCCTATGTTACGTGGACGACATTGTCATCTTTTCGTCCAGCTTCTCCCTTCACCTAGTACGTTTAGACGACGTTCTCACGTGTCTAGCCAAGGCCGGTCTCCAGCTCAATACTAAGAAGTGTCGATTTGCGAGCCGCAGCATTAAAGTATTAGGTCACGTGGTCAGCAAGCATGGCATTAAACCAGATCCCGACAAGGTGGCTGCTGTACAGCATTTCCCAACGCCAACCACACCTAAAGAACTTCGCAGCTTTCTCGGATTAGCGTCGTACTTCCGCCGCTTTGTCCGTGGCTTCGCGACTATCGCAGCTCCTCTTCATGAACTCCTGACCACGACCATACCCTTTACCTGGACGGATGAATGTGAAGCCGCCTTTCAGACCCTCAAGCGATGCCTCACATCAGGACCAGTGCTTCGTCACTTTGATGCCACAGCCTCTACTATCCTCCACACTGACGCAAGTGGGCATGGAATAGGCGCTGTCCTGCTGCAGCGGAACCACTCGTCTAAAGAGCAAGTCGTGGCCTACGCGAGTCGTACTGTTTCTCCTGCTGAGCGAAACTATACTATCACCGAACAAGAATGCCTCGTTATCGTATGGTCCATAAAAAAGTTTCGCCCTTATTTATATGGCCGCCAATTCCCAATTGTGACTGACCACCATGCTCTGTGTTGGTTGTCCTCCCTGATGAACTTGTCCGGACGCCTCGGCCGTTGCGTAATGCGTTTGCAGGAGTATGACTACACTGTCACATATAGGTCTGGCAGGCAACACCAAGATGCTGATGCTTTATCTCGTTGCCCGCTGTCGCCAAATGCCCATGTCTCACCTTCCCTCCGCTCGGCACCGCCCAGCCAACCGACCACAACCATGGCCCCGGTACGGTTCGTGACTTCGGTTTACAATCTGTCCACAGAAGACCTCGCCTCCCTCCAACGTGCAGATACGTACTGCCGTACAATTACCGACCGGCTCACTGGCTTATCCCGTCCTCCCACAGCCGCTTAAGACGACCACTCGCACGGTTTAAACTTCATGATGGCTCATTATTGCGGCACGTTTACCACCCTATCGGTCATCGATGGGTCTCAGTCGTCCCTCGCTCACTTCGACTGCAAATTTTACAAGCTTTTGATGACGACGCAACGGCTGGCCACTTAGGATTTCATAAAACCTACGACCGCATTAAGACTCGCTGTTTCTGGCCTGGCCTGACTACTAGCGTTGCCAAGTACGTCAGTTCGTGTGCGTCATGCCAACATTGAAAACGTTCGACCTCTCTTCCTGCCGGCCCTTTACAACCATTGCCGTGCCCGTCCGTTCCCTTTGAATTCGTGGGCATCGACTTATACGGGCCCCTTCCGCTTACACCCGCGGGTCACCGCTGGATTGTCACCGCCGTGGACCATCTCACTCGCTATGCTGAGACAGCAGCTCTTCCTTCTGGTGCAGCCTCTGAGGCTGCCGAGTTTGTCGTGCAAGCCATTATCTTGCGCCACAGTGCGCCTCGTGTTCTTCTAAGTGACCGTGGCAAGACATTTCTTTACCATGTTCTTGCTCAAGTCCTGCAAGCCTCAAACACCATCCATAAGACTACCTCTGCGTACCATCCCCATACTAATAGTCTTACCGAGCGTTTCCATCGAAGTTTGTTCGACGTGATCTCCATGTATGTGAAACCCGACCACACAAACTGGGACACTATACTTCCTTTCGTCACGTTTGCATATAATACTGCCGTTCAACGCACAACAAACTACAGCCCATTTTTTCTCGTGTACGGCCGTGCACCGTCTTTTGTTTTGCACACCACCTTTCTCTCTACGCGGAGTAGCGCGTGCATCACGCGTTGAGCTAGACGTGCGTTCCATGAGCTCCGCAACGAACACCCAAAGTTGCGATAAAGCTAATATTTGTGCAATTTTAGTATTACCATCGGATTCAGCCAAGTGAAAGGCGCCCGGGGACACTAAAATTGCGCCGGTGAGTGCGACTTGTGCGAATTTAGAGACAATCATCCGTGTGCGCGAACTAAGCCTAACGCCAGTCTGGTAGGCCCAGAGACGAGCACGGCCAAGGAGCAGGTCCAGCCAAGCACGGGCGTCGCGTTTCCCGCGCGCGGAGTAAAGTACAACCAAGGCATGGATGACGAAGACAACGATATGCAACAAGACAATAACGAGGAGAGCCAGGAATCAACGGCGGCAGGTGAGTGCATCACGGCCGCCTCGAAGGCGCAACGCCGACGAGGCCGACGAAAGCTAAACCTAACCTCCGGCCAGCCGCCACCGTCTTCGCCCCTGGAGCGACAGCCGAGATTAACGATGAGAAAGCCAGCACCAAGTCCAGCGCCTCTTCTCCTGGACGACTACAAACTAGTGATGCGGCCGCGAAGTGGACTCGACGTGGCCAAGCTCGCGCCGTCCGAACTGTAGCTGGCTCTGCCACAGGCCTCAAACACGACGTGGCGAGAAGCAAACCTTCGGCTAAGGATTGACCAGAACCAAAACACGGCAACCGTGAGTACTCCCACCAAGGACATGGCCATGAAATTAATCGAAGTCAGCAAGATCAAGGTCGGAGAAACAGAACACTCAGTGGAAATGTATGGACTGGCGCCCGACGACGCGGTGAAGGGAGTGATTCATGGTGTGCCAACGCGACTGACTATCCAAGAGATCAAGGAGAACATAATGGAGGACGGATTCGAAATTTACACGGTAAGAAGAATGGGAAAGGATTCGACAACAGTCATCCTAACGTTCGCGGGACCCGATGTGCCGCACTACCTCTGGCTGTACGGAGCGGAATATCGATGCACCTTGCATAAGAAGACCGTGCCCGTATGCTGGGTATGCTACAAAGTGGGACACCGCAGAACAGCCTGCCCACGGCCGGGAACGCGAGCCTGCCATGAGTGTGACACGCGAGACCCAGCTCCAGGCCACACCTGCGTGGCCAAATGTACGCTTTGCGGAGGAGGTCACGTCACAGGTACCAAATGATGCCCGGAACGCTTCATTACGCCTTACCTCATCCGGCAACGACAGCGGCAGAAGCAGCATGAGCAACAGGCACTGTCAACGCATCTGTCCAGGCGAGACCAGACCCTGAGCAGTGGAGCAGGCCGGTCGGCAACGCCAGGAGGAGGGGGGAGAAGCACATCCAGATCCACTACAAGGGACCAAAGTAGTACACGGAAGAAAAGATCGAGATCGAGAGGCAGGACCCCGACACCGGCGAGGAACAACGCGGACAAACAGGTGGGTTGGGCAGGGAGACCTTCCATCGCAGATAAGAGTCAATTCCCCAAGTTAGGTCAAGCAAATAGAAAAAGTCAGTGCGAGGAATGTGAACAACTTAAAAAGATGATAGAGAGACAGAGCGCGCAAATAGACCACCAAAACAAACCGATAGCGAAACTCACGGAACAATTACATAAGAAAGATGAGATGACCAAGTCACTGCTAGCCAAAATCGAAGCTGCAGAAACTAACAGACAGGAGGAAACGAACGTGAAACGCAAACTAGCCAAGCGGGACACTCAGCCTGACACGCAGAGTCTACAAGAGGCGGAGGGAGAACCAAGGTGGGCCCGACCGCTACAAGAGGTCAGCAACGCGGTGGCGCAACTCACATGCCAAATGGCGCAGCTAGCAGCGCAAGTGGAGCAAGTTTGCTCAGAGATCGCAAAGACCAGTGCGAAGGGTAGCAAACTAGAAGCCAACGTCAACGAACTCATGCTCGCAAAGAAAAGCAGGAAGAACGCCCCGTACACCAAACCAGGTACTGAACTGCACCGTTCAGGCAGCAGCCTAGACCTGACGAAAGATGGCGCAGCGAACTAATATTAGGGGG
This sequence comes from Dermacentor silvarum, assembly GCF_013339745.2. Lineage (NCBI taxonomy): Eukaryota > Metazoa > Arthropoda > Arachnida > Ixodida > Ixodidae > Dermacentor > Dermacentor silvarum. Next base: position 73,589,813 of record NC_051156.1, read on the forward strand.
AGAGAAAACACTGTGATTCTCCAGTGGAATTGCCGTGGCTTCAGGAACAAGGCGGGTGTGCAACAACACGTGGATTCACTCGAGAACAAACCAGACGTGATAGTATTACAAGAGATAAACCAACAACCCAGATTACCTGGCTATGTAAGGTATGTGGATCCGACGGAGAAGGGACGGCAGCATTGGTAGGCAATTGTACAGCGGCCACTCAGCACCTGATGGCACAGCGGTGATGCGAACACACCCTCGTGGAGCTCCACAGTCGAGGCATAGGAAACACAGAGAACGTGTTTGTACTGAACATGTATTGTAGGCCGACCAAGAAAGGAATAGACATGGCGGGAACAATACCGGACGCAGTGAGCAAGACAGGCTCCCGGCCGCTGCTCGTACTGGGGGATTTCAACGCCCCTCACACGACATGGGGATACCGGTTCTGTTCGAAAAGAGGGAGAGAACTAGCACATTTGATAGAACAGCACAACTTGACCCTACTTAACGAGCCCGACACACCCACCCCCATTGGCACGCGCACGACCAGAGACACCACGCCGGACCTCTCGCTCCTGATGGGGACTCTGGATGCCTCATGGCAAAACGTGGGAACGAATCTGGGGTCGGACCACGACGTAATCAGAATCACAATCAGAGGTCCCACCCTCAAGGTGAAGACGGGCACGGCGAGGATTACCATTTGGAATAAGCTGAGAAAGTAGCAAGAAGAGGAATCGGATGAGGAAGAATGGGCAATAAGACAGACGTACGAGACCTGGGAGAAACAGCAGCTCGACATCATAGAAAAACACACGCAAAAGATCGCGACCACTCACCAAACTCCCCGTATAGACGCCAGACTGGCACACCTGTGGGAAGCGAGACGCAGCCTAACCAAACATTGGAAAAGGCAGAGACACAACAAGAAGTTACGCAAGAGGATACGGGAAATAAACGACAAGACGGCAGAGTATGCGGCGAATTTATGTAAAGAAAGCTGGCTCGATCTGTGCGACGGCCTACAAGGAGCCCTATCCACCCGCAAAACGTGGCAGCTCCTCAGGCACCTCATCGACCCGATGACAACTAAGAGCGAGACAAACAGGAGTATGGCTCGGACCTTAAACAATTACGAGGGGGACGTGGAGAAATTAATAGAAGACTTGAAAAACAAATACATCAAGACGGAGAAGAGCAAGGATCGGCCAGGAGCGTACCGAGGCCTCCCCAACGAGAAATTGGACAAGCCCTTTACGGGCCCGGAACTAAGAACATCCATAGCAGAAAACAACCAGAAAAGCGCTGCGGGGCCGGACGCCATCACGTACCGACTACTGAACAACTAGAGCGACATAGCGAGAGCAGAGCTCCTCAGGCACATGAATGAGACCTGGGAAAGCGGCAAACTACCAAGAAGCTGGAAGGAGGCAGAGGTTAGGTTCATTCCAAAACCGGGAAAAGCCCCGCACATCGACAACTTGAGACCCATCTCCCTCACGTCCTGCGTGGGCAAGGTGATGGAAAGGATGGTGTTAAATAGACTACAGAGACACTTGGACTGAACGACCCAAATGCCGGACACCATGTTTGGTTTCCGAAAGCACCTGAGCACGCAGGACGTGCTCATACAGATCAAAGAGGAGGTCATGAAACAGGCCACGAGGCATTCGCCACGCGCCATATTGGCGCTTGAACTCAAGGGAGCGTTTGACAACGTCTCCCACGTTAGCATCCTGACCAACCTCCAGAGCACTGGCTGTGCAGAACGGGCGTATAACTACGTTCGAGGTTTCCTAACAGATCGGAAAGCAAGAATCAGTGGGGGAGGAAGTATCCCCGCTTATCGAGTTGGGCAGTAGGGGGACCCCTCAAGGCTCGGTCCTTTCGCACCTGTTGTTCAACATGGCACTCCTGCACCTGCCCAAGGCGCTCGAAGCGATTGAAGGCTTGGGGCACGCGCTCTACGCCGACTACGTCTCGCTCTGGACGACAAAGGCTGGATACCACGGATGGATGCAAGACACGCTGCAGACGGCGGCGGAAGTGGTGGAAAAATATGCCAAGGAGTGCGGCCTAAGATGCTCGCCACAGAAGTCGGAACTGGTGGTAGTACTACAAATGGCGCCGAAAAGACTCAAGGAAGATATTAAAGTGGTGCTAGACGGAGAAGACATTTTGCCAGGCCCCAGTGTCAAGATCCTGGGACTGGTGATACAAGCAAACAACACGGCGGAAGCGTCTGTGAGAAAGCGAAAGCACACGACGGAGCAAGTACTGCACATGCTCCGCAGAGTGGCGAGGAGACGCAGAGGAATGAAAGAGAACGATACCCTGAAGCTCATACAGGCCTTCGTGATTTCCCGAATTACGTACGTGGCACCGTATCTCCTGCTGAGCATGGTCGAAAGGAACCAGATCGACGTGATAATCCGAAAAGCAATCAAGCAAGCCATCGGAGTCCCGATAAGTGCCTCCACGGACAAACTCATGAGGTTGGGCCTGCATAACACGGTAGACGAACTGATCGAGGGCCATCTCTCTAGCCAGAAGCATCGCCTAAGTCAAACGAAGGCCGGCAGAAGAGTCCGAAAGAAGATCGGTTGGGAGGAGACGAGACAGACGGAGCGAGGACAACTACCAGACGGCTGGCTAGAAGCAATAAAGGTAAAACCACTCCCCAAGAACATGCGCCCAGCACACCACAGCGGCAGACGGGAGGCCAGAGCAGAAGCTTACAACAGGCTGCTGGCTGGGCAGAAGGGGGTAATCTTCACAGACGCCTCCCAAGACAGAGGAAAAAGCTGGGCGACCGTAACGGTGACAACCACAGAAAAGCTGCTAACGTGCGCGATGGTAAAAACAAACGATGTCGACGAAGCAGACGAACTGGCAATTGCCCTGGCCCTCACTACACAAGGCAGGACCAGAGTAGTCACAGACTCGCAACAAGCGTATAGGAGCTTCCAGTCGGGCTGGGTGTCCCGGTTGGTGCTTCGGGCGCTCAAAGGCAAGGAACCCCCGAAAGGGGAGGGGAAGAAATTAATCTGGGTTCCGGCCCACTCCGCAGTGGAGGGCAATGAGTTTGCCCGCCAGCAGGCCCGAGCGCTATCACACCGTGCCGCAGCCGCGGAGAGGGAAGAGGAGGACGCAAAGAGCCAACCACTGGTCACGTACAAAGACATAGTGGAATATTACAGAAACGGGAGACAGAGCTTCCCCGAGCCACACCACACGTTAACGAGGGAGCAGCACAAAACATATAGGCAGATCAATACAGAGTCGTTTCCCCACCCCGATTACTAAACCGCATGTACCCGAGCCAGTACGGGCAAGAATGCCCCGTGTGTCACGAGCCAGGTACACTCCAACACATGATTGCAGAATGTAAATTTAGCCAACAACACCCACCACTCCTCACCAAACCTAACCCCAACATGATCCCCCTACCCATCCAACCCCTTAGAGAGCGATGGAAGACCTTGCTGTCCAGCCCCGCCCTGGAAGACCAGCTTTAGCTCGTAACCAGGGGCCAGGCGGTGAGAGCAGCATATGGATTCCCG